>NC_142185.1:13151277-13302503 GCF_026936395.1 Plectropomus leopardus | reverse complement strand
TTTTGGACATATTCATACGTTCTTATGCTATGGCGTGTCTCAGCATGCTATTTTATAATGTTTTCCGGTGGTTTGAGCTGTTTTTGGGACATGTCAAATTCTGACATTTTTGCCTTACTATAGCCTTGCTTTTTTCGTCTTTTTTTGGACATGCTATATTATGGTGTTTTTGACCATTTTTGCATTGTTTAAATGCTATGGCGTGTCTCAGCATGATATTTTATGCTGTTTTGAGGTGGTTTGAGCTGTTTTTGGGACATGTCAATTTCAGACATTTTTGCCTTACTATAGCCTTGCTTTTTTGTCATTTTTTCGACATGTTATAATATGGTGTTTTTGTCCATTTTTGCATGTTTAAATGCTATGGCGTGTCTCAGCACGATATTTTATGCTGTTTTGAGGTGGTTTGAGCTGTTTTTGGGACATGTCAATTTCAGACATTTTTGCCTTACTATAGCCTTGCTTTTTTCGTCTTTTTTTGGACATGCTATATTATGGTGTTTTTGACCATTTTTGCATTGTTTAAATGCTATGGCGTGTCTCAGCACACTATTTTATGCTGTTTTGAGGTGGTTTGACCTGTTTTTGGGACATGTCAAATTTTGACATTTTTGCCTTACTATAGCCTTGCTTTTTTCGTCTTTTTTTGGACATGCTATATCATGGTGTTTTTGACCATTTTTGCACGTTTTTATGCTATGGCGTGTCTCAGCACACTATTTTATGCTGTTTTCCGGTGGTTTGAGCTGTTTTTGGGTCATGTCAAATTCTGACATTTTTGCCTTACTATAGCCTTGCTTTTTTCGTCATTTTTTCGACATGCTACATTATGATGTTTTTGACAATATTTGCACGTTTTTATGCTATGGCGTGTCTCAGCACACTATTTTATGCTGTTTTGAGGTGGTTTGAGCTGTTTTTGGGACCTGTCAAATTTTGACATTTTTGCCTTACTATAGCCTTGCTTTTTCGCATTTTTGGACATGCTATATTATGGTGTTTTGACAATATTTGCATGTTTAAATGCTATGGCGTGTCTCAGCATGATATTTTATGCTGTTTTGAGGTGGTTTGAGCTGTTTTGGGACATGTCAAATTCTGACATTTTTGCCTTACTATAGCCTTGCTTTTTGTCATTTTTCGACATGCTATATTATGATGTTTTTGACCATTTTGCATGTTTAAATGCTATGGTGTGTCTCAGCATGGCATTTTATGCTGTTTTGAGGTGGTTTGACCTGTTTTTGGGACATGTCAAATTCTGACATTTTTGCCTTACTATAGCCTTGCTTTCTTCGTCTTTTTTTGGACATGCTATATTATGATGTTTTTGACCATTTTTGCATGTTTAAATGCTATGGCGTGTCTCAGCACGCTATTTTATGCTGTTTTGAGGTGGTTTGAGCTGTTTTTGGGACATGTCAAATTCTGACATTTTTGCCTTACTATAGCCTTGCTTTTTTCGTCATTTTTTCGACATGTTATAATATGGTGTTCTTATCCATTTTTGCATGTTTAAATGCTATGGCGTGTCTCCGCATGCTATTTTCTGCTGTTTTGAGGTGGTTTGAGCTGTTTTTGGGACATGTCAAATTCTGAAATTTTTGCCTTACTATAGCCTTGCTTTTTCGTCATTTTTTCGACATGCTATATTATGATGTTTTTGACCATTTTTGCATGTTTAAATGCTATGGCGTGTCTCAGCACACTATTTTATGCTGTTTTGAGGTGGTTTGAGCTGTTTTTGGGACCTGTCAAATTTTGACATTTTTGCCTTACTATAGCCTTGCTTTTTTCGCCTTTTTTTGGACATGCTATATTATGGTGTTTTTGACAACATTTGCACGTTTTTATGCTATGGCGTGTCTCAGCACACTATTTTATGCTGTTTTGAGGTGGTTTGAGCTGTTTTTGGGACATGACAAATTTTGACATTTTTGCCTTACGATAGCCTTGCCTTTTCGTCATTTTTTCGACATGCTATATTATGATGTTTTTGACCATTTTTGCATGTTTAAATGCTATGGCGTGTCTCAGCACGCTATTTTATGCTGTTTTGAGGTGGTTTGAACTGTTTTTGGGACATGTCAAATTTTGACATTTTTGCCTTACTATAGCCTTGCTTTTTTCGTCATTTGTTCGACATGCTGTATTATGGTGTTTTTGGACATATTCATGCATTTTTATGCTATGGCGTGTCTCAGCACGCTATTTTATGCTGTTTTCCGGTGGTTTGAGCTGTTTTTGGGACATGTCAAATTCTGACATTTTTGCCTTACTATAGCCTTGCTTTTTTCGCCTTTTTTTGGACATGCTATATTATGGTGTTTTTGACAATTTTTTGCGTTTTATGCTATGGCGTGTCTCAGCACCCTATTTTATGCTGTTTTGATGTGGTTTGAGCTGTTTTTGGGACATGTCAAATTCTGACATTTTTGCCTTACTATAGCCTTGCTTTTTTCGTCATTTTTTCGACATGCTGTATTATGGTGTTTTTGGACATATTCATGCATTTTTATGCTATGGCGTGTCTCAGCACACTATTTTATGCTGTTTTCCGGTGGTTTGAGCTGTTTTTGGGACATGTCAAATTCTGACATTTTTGCCTTACTATAGCCTTGCTTTTTTCGTCATTTTTTCGACATGCTATATTATGATGTTTTTGACCATTTTTGCATGTTTAAATGCTATGGCGTGTCTCAGCACACTATTTTATGCTGTTTTGAGGTGGTTTGAACTGTTTTTGGGACATGTCAAATTCTGACATTTTTGCCTTACTATAGCCTTGCTTTTTTCGTCATTTTTTCGACATGCTATATTATGATGTTTTTGACCATTTTTGCATGTTTAAATGCTATGGTGTGTCTCAGCACGATATTTTATGCTGTTTTGAGGTGGTTTGAGCTGTTTTTGGGACATGTCAAATTCTGACATTTTTGCCTTACTATAGCCTTGCTTTTTAGCCTTTTTTGGACATGCTATATTATGGTGTTTTTGACAATATTTGCACGTTTTTATGCTATGGCGTGTCTCAGCACACTATTTTATGCTGTTTTGAGGTGGTTTGAGCTGTTTTTGGGACATGTCAAATTCTGACATTTTTGCCTTACTATAGCCTTGCTTTTTTCGTCTTTTTTTGGACATGCTATATCATGGTGTTTTTGACAATATTTGCAAGTTTTTATGCTATGGCGTGTCTCAGCATGCTATTTTATGCTGTTTTCCAGTGGTTTGAGCTGTTTTTGGGACATGTCAAATTTTGACATTTTTGCCTTACTATAGCCTTGCTTTTTTCGTCATTTTTTCGACATGCTACATTATGATGTTTTTGACCATTTTTGCATGTTTAAATGCTATGGTGTGTCTCAGCATGGCATTTTATGCCGTTTTGAGGTGGTTTGACCTGTTTTTGGGACATGTCAAATTCTGACATTTTTGCCTTACTATAGCCTTGCTTTTTTCATCATTTTTTTGACATGCTATATTATGATGTTTTTGACCATTTTTGCATGTTTAAATGCTATGGTGTGTCTCAGCACACTATTTTATTCTGTTTTGAGGTGGTTTGAGCTGTTTTTGGGAAATGTCAGATTTTGACATTTTTGCCTTACAAGCCTTTCTTTTTTCGCCTTTTTTTGGACATGCTTTCTTATGGTGTTTTTGACAATATTTTCACGTTTTTATGCTATGGCGTGTCTCAGCACACTATTTTATGCTGTTTTGAGGTGGTTTGAGCTGTTTTTGGGACATGTCAAATTCTGACATTTTTGCCTTACTATAGCCTTGCTTTTTTCGTCATTTTTTCGACATGCTATATTATGATGTTTTTGACCATTTTTTCATGTTTAAATGCTATGGTGTGTCTCAGCATGGCATTTTATGCCGTTTTGAGGTGGTTTGACCTGTTTTTGGGACATGTCAAATTCTGACATTTTTGCCTTACTATAGCCTTGCTTTTTTCGTCTTTTTTGGACATGCTATATTATGGTGTTTTTGACCATTTTTGCATGTTTAAATGCTATGGCGTGTCTCAGCACACTATTTTATGCTGTTTTGAGGTGGTTTGAGCTGTTTTTGGGACATGTCAAATTTTGACATTTTTGCCTTACTATAGCCTTGCTTTTTTCGTCATTTTTTCGACATGCTGTATTATGGTGTTTTTGGACATATTCATGCATTTTTATGCTATGGCGCGTCTCAGCACGCTATTTTATGCTGTTTTATGGTGGTTTGAGCTGTTTTTGGGACATGTCAAATTTTGACATTTTGCCTTACTATAGCCTTGCTTTTTTTCATTTTTTCGACATGTTATAATATGGTGTTTTTGTCCATTTTGCATGTTTAAATGCTATGGCGTGTCTCAGCACGCTATTTTATGTTGTTTTGAGGTGGTTTGAGCTGTTTTTGGGACATGTCATATTTTGACATTTTTTCCATACTATAGCCTTGCTTTTTTCGTCATTTTTTCGACATGCTATATTATGATGTTGTTGACCATTTTTGCATGTTTAAATGCTATGGCGTGTCTCAGCACGATATTTTATGCTGTTTTGAGGTGGTTTGAGCTGTTTTTGGGACATGTCAAATTCTGACATTTTGCCTTACTATAGCCTTGCTTTTTTCGCTTTTTTGGACATGCTATATTATGGTGTTTTTGACAATATTTGCGTTTTTTATGCTATGGCGTGTCTCAGCACACTATTTTATGCTGTTTTGAGGTGGTTTGAGCTGTTTTTGGGACATGTCAAATTCTGACATTTTTGCCTTACTATAGCCTTGCTTTTTTCGTCTTTTTTTGGACATGCTATATCATGGTGTTTTTGACAATATTTGCACGTTTTTATGCTATGGCGTGTCTCAGCATGCTATTTTATGCTGTTTTCCAGTGGTTTGAGCTGTTTTTGGGACATGTCAAATTTTGACATTTTTGCCTTACTATAGCCTTGCTTTTTTCGTCATTTTCTCGACATGCTATATTATGATGTTTTTGACCATTTTTTCATGTTTAAATGCTATGGCGTGTCTCAGCACGCTATTTTATGCTGTTTTCCGGTGGTTTGAGCTGTTTTTGGGACATGTCAAATTCTGACATTTTTGCCTTACTATAGCCTTGCTTTTTTTTCATTTTTCGACATGCTATATTATGATGTTTTGACCATTTTTGCATTGTTTAAATGCTATGGCGTGTCTCAGCACACTATTTTATGCTGTTTTGAGGTGGTTTGACCTGTTTTTCAGACATGTCAAATTCTGACATTTTTGCCTTACTATAGCCTTGCTTTTTTCGTCATTTTTTCGACATGCTATATTATGATGTTTTTGACCATTTTTGCATGTTTAAATGCTATGGTGTGTCTCAGCACGATATTTTATGCTGTTTTGAGGTGGTTTGAGCTGTTTTTGGGACATGTCAAATTCTGACATTTTTGCCTTACTATAGCCTTGCTTTTTTCGCCTTTTTTTGGACATGCTATATTATGGTGTTTTTGACAATATTTGCACGTTTTTATGCTATGGCGTGTCTCAGCACACTATTTTATGCTGTTTTGAGGTGGTTTGAGCTGTTTTTGGGACATGTCAAATTCTGACATTTTTGCCTTACTATAGCCTTGCTTTTTTCGTCTTTTTTTGGACATGCTATATCATGGTGTTTTTGACAATATTTGCAAGTTTTTATGCTATGGCGTGTCTCAGCATGCTATTTTATGCTGTTTTCCAGTGGTTTGAGCTGTTTTGGGACATGTCAAATTTTGACATTTTGCCTTACTATAGCCTTGCTTTTTTCGTCATTTTTTCGACATGCTACATTATGATGTTTTTGACCATTTTTGCATGTTTAAATGCTATGGTGTGTCTCAGCATGGCATTTTATGCCGTTTTGAGGTGGTTTGACCTGTTTTTGGGACATGTCAATTTCTGACATTTTTGCCTTACTATAGCCTTGCTTTTTTCATCATTTTTTTGACATGCTATATTATGATGTTTTTGACCATTTTTGCATGTTTAAATGCTATGGTGTGTCTCAGCACACTATTTTATTCTGTTTTGAGGTGGTTTGAGCTGTTTTTGGGACATGTCAAATTCTGACATTTTTGCCTTACTATAGCCTTGCTTTTTTCGCCTTTTTTTGGACATGCTATATTATGGTGTTTTTGACAATATTTGCACGTTTTTATGCTATGGCGTGTCTCAGCACACTATTTTATGCTGTTTTGAGGTGGTTTGAGCTGTTTTTGGGTCATGTCAAATTCTGACATTTTTGCCTTACTATAGCCTTGCTTTTTTCGTCATTTTTTCGACATGCTATATTATGATGTTTTTTGACCATTTTTCATGTTTAAATGCTATGGTGTGTCTCAGCATGGCATTTTATGCCGTTTTGAGGTGGTTTGACCTGTTTTTGGGACATGTCAAATTCTGACATTTTTGCCTTACTATAGCCTTGCTTTTTTCGTCTTTTTTTGGACATGCTATATTATGGTGTTTTTGACCATTTTTGCATGTTTAAATGCTATGGCGTGTCTCAGCACCATATTTTATGCTGTTTTGAGGTGGTTTGAAGAGTTTTTGGGACATGTCAAATTTTGACATTTTCGCCTTACTATAGCCTTGCTTTTTTCGTCATTTTTTCGACATGCTGTATTATGGTGTTTTTGGACATATTCATGCATTTTTATGCTATGGCGTGTCTCAGCACGCTATTTTATGCTGTTTTCCGGTGGTTTGAGCTGTTTTTGGGACATGTCAAATTCTGACATTTTTGCCTTACTATAGCCTTGCTTTTTTCGTCATTTTTTCGACATGCTATATTATGATGTTTTTGACCATTTTTGCATGTTTAAATGCTATGGTGTGTCTCAGCACGATATTTTATGCTGTTTTGAGGTGGTTTGAGCTGTTTTTGGGACATGTCAAATTCTGACATTTTTGCCTTACTATAGCCTTGCTTTTTTCGCCTTTTTTTGGACATGCTATATTATGGTGTTTTTGACAATATTTGCACGTTTTTATGCTATGGCGTGTCTAAGCACACTATTTTATGCTGTTTTGAGGTGGTTTGAGCTGTTTTTGGGACATGTCAAATTCTGACATTTTTGCCTTACTATAGCCTTGCTTTTTTCGTCTTTTTTTGGACATGCTATATCATGGTGTTTTTGACAATATTTGCACGTTTTTATGCTATGGCGTGTCTCAGCATGCTATTTTATGCTGTTTTCCAGTGGTTTGAGCTGTTTTTGGGACATGTCAAATTTTGACATTTTTGCCTTACTATAGCCTTGCTTTTTTGGTCATTTTCTCGACATGCTATATTATGATGTTTTTGACCATTTTTTCATGTTTAAATGCTATGGCGTGTCTCAGCACGCTATTTTATGCTGTTTTGAGGTGGTTTGAACTGTTTTTGGGACATGTCAATTTTTGACATTTTTGCCTTACTATAGCCTTGCTTTTTTCGTCATTTTTTCGACATGCTATATTATGATGTTTTTGACCATTTTTGCATGTTTAAATGCTATGGTGTGTCTCAGCACGATATTTTATGCTGTTTTGAGGTGGTTTGAGCTGTTTTTGGGACATGTCAAATTCTGACATTTTTGCCTTACTATAGCCTTGCTTTTTTCGTCTTTTTTTGGACATGCTATATTATGGTGTTTTTGACAATATTTGCACGTTTTTATGCTATGGCGTGTCTCAGCATGCTATTTTATGCTGTTTTCCGGTGGTTTGAGCTGTTTTTGGGACATGTCAAATTCTGACATTTTCGCCTTACTATAGCCTTGCTTTTTTCGTCATTTTTTCGACATGCTATATTATGATGTTTTTGACCATTTTTGCATGTTTAAATGCTATGGCGTGTCTCAGCACGCTATTTTATGCTGTTTTGAGGTGGTTTGAACTGTTTTTGGGACATGTCAAATTTTGACATTTTTGCCTTACTATAGCCTTGCTTTTTTCGTCATTTGTTCGACATGCTGCATTATGGTGTTTTTGGACATATTCATGCATTTTTATGCTATGGCGTGTCTTAGCACGATATTTTATGCTGTTTTGAGGTGGTTTGAGCTGTTTTTGGGACATGTCAAATTCTGACATTTTTGCCTTACTATAGCCTTGCTTTTTTCGTCATTTTCTCGACATGCTATATTACGATGTTTTTGACCATTTTTGCATGTTTAAATGCTATGGCGTGTCTCAGCACGCTATTTTATGCTGTTTTCCGGTGGTTTGAGCTGTTTTTGGGACATGTCAAATTCTGACATTTTTGCCTTACTATAGCCTTGCTTTTTTCGCCTTTTTTTGGACATGCTATATTATGGTGTTTTTGACAATATTTGCACGTTTTTATGCTATGGCGTGTCTCAGCACACTATTTTATGCTGTTTTGAGGTGGTTTGAGCTGTTTTTGGGACATGTCAAATTCTGACATTTTTGCCTTACTATAGCCTTGCTTTTTTCGTCTTTTTTTGGACATGCTATATCATGGTGTTTTTGACAATATTTGCAAGTTTTTATGCTATGGCGTGTCTCAGCATGCTATTTTATGCTGTTTTCCAGTGGTTTGAGCTGTTTTTGGGACATGTCAAATTCTGACATTTTTGCCTTACTATAGCCTTGCTTTTTTCATCATTTTTTTGACATGCTATATTATGATGTTCTTGACCATTTTTGCATGTTTAAATGCTATGGTGTGTCTCAGCATGGCATTTTATGCCGTTTTGAGGTGGTTTGACCTGTTTTTGGGACATGTCAAATTCTGACATTTTTGCCTTACTATAGCCTTGCTTTTTTCGCCTTTTTTTGGACATGCTATATTATGGTGTTTTTGACAATATTTGCACGTTTTTATGCTATGGCGTGTCTCAGCACACTATTTTATGCTGTTTTCCGGTGGTTTGAGCTGTTTTTGGGTCATGTCAAATTCTGACATTTTTGCCTTACTATAGCCTTGCTTTTTTCGTCATTTTTTCGACATGCTATATTATGATGTTTTTGACCATTTTTTCATGTTTAAATGCTATGGTGTGTCTCAGCATGGCATTTTATGCCGTTTTGAGGTGGTTTGAGCTGTTTTTGGGACATGTCAAATTCTGACATTTTTGCCTTACTATAGCCTTGCTTTTTTCGTCTTTTTTTGGACATGCTATATTATGGTGTTTTTGACCATTTTTGCATGTTTAAATGCTATGGCGTGTCTCAGCACCATATTTTATGCTGTTTTGAGGTGGTTTGAAGAGTTTTTGGGACATGTCAAATTTTGACATTTTCGCCTTACTATAGCCTTGCTTTTTTCGTCATTTTTTCGACATGCTGTATTATGGTGTTTTTGGACATATTCATGCATTTTTATGCTATGGCGTGTCTCAGCACGCTATTTTATGCTGTTTTCCGGTGGTTTGAGCTGTTTTTGGGACATGTCAAATTCTGACATTTTTGCCTTACTATAGCCTTGCTTTTTTCGTCATTTTTTCGACATGCTATATTATGATGTTTTTGACCATTTTTGCATGTTTAAATGCTATGGTGTGTCTCAGCACGATATTTTATGCTGTTTTGAGGTGGTTTGAGCTGTTTTTGGGACATGTCAAATTCTGACATTTTTGCCTTACTATAGCCTTGCTTTTTTCGTCTTTTTTTGGACATGCTATATTATGGTGTTTTTGACCATTTTTGCATGTTTAAATGCTATGGCGTGTCTCAGCACCATATTTTATGCTGTTTTGAGGTGGTTTGAAGAGTTTTTGGGACATGTCAAATTTTGACATTTTCGCCTTACTATAGCCTTGCTTTTTTCGTCATTTTTTCGACATGCTGTATTATGGTGTTTTTGGACATATTCATGCATTTTTATGCTATGGCGTGTCTCAGCACGCTATTTTATGCTGTTTTCCGGTGGTTTGAGCTGTTTTTGGGACATGTCAAATTCTGACATTTTTGCCTTACTATAGCCTTGCTTTTTTCGTCATTTTTTCGACATGCTGTATTATGGTGTTTTTGGACATATTCATGCATTTTTATGCTATGGCGTGTCTCAGCACGCTATTTTATGCTGTTTTCCGGTGGTTTGAGCTGTTTTTGGGACATGTCAAATTCTGACATTTTTGCCTTACTATAGCCTTGCTTTTTTCGTCATTTTTTCGACATGCTATATTATGATGTTTTTGACCATTTTTGCATGTTTAAATGCTATGGCGTGTCTCAGCACGCTATTTTATGCTGTTTTGAGGTGGTTTGAACTGTTTTTGGGACATGTCAAATTCTGACATTTTTGCCTTACTATAGCCTTGCTTTTTTCGTCATTTTTTCGACATGCTATATTATGATGTTGTTGACCATTTTTGCATGTTTAAATGCTATGGCGTGTCTCAGCACGCTATTTTATGCTGTTTTGAGGTGGTTTGAAGAGTTTTTGGGACATGTCAAATTTTGACATTTTCGCCTTACTATAGCCTTGCTTTTTTCGTCTTTTTTTGGACATGCTATATCATGGTGTTTTTGACAATATTTGCACGTTTTTATGCTATGGCGTGTCTCAGCACCATATTTTATGCTGTTTTGAGGTGGTTTGAAGAGTTTTTGGGACATGTCAAATTTTGACATTTTCGCCTTCTATAGCCTTGCTTTTTTCGTCATTTTTTCGACATGCTGTATTATGGTGTTTTTGGACATATTTGCATGTTTAAATGCTATGGCGTGTCTCAGCACACTATTTTATGCTGTTTTGAGGTGGTTTGAACTGTTTTTGGGACATTTCAAATTCTGACATTTTTGCCTTACTATAGCCTTGCTTTTTTCGTCTTTTTTTGGACATGCTATATTATGGTGTTTTTGACCATTTTTGCATGTTTAAATGCTATGGCGTGTCTCAGCACCATATTTTATGCTGTTTTGAGGTGGTTTGAAGAGTTTTTGGGACATGTCAAATTTTGACATTTTCGCCTTACTATAGCCTTGCTTTTTTCGTCATTTTTTCGACATGCTGTATTATGGTGTTTTTGGACATATTCATGCATTTTTATGCTATGGCGTGTCTCAGCACGCTATTTTATGCTGGTTTCCGGTGGTTTGAGCTGTTTTTGGGACATGTCAAATTCTGACATTTTTGCCTTACTATAGCCTTGCTTTTTTCGTCATTTTTTCGACATGCTATATTATGATGTTTTTGACCATTTTTGCATGTTTAAATGCTATGGCGTGTCTCAGCACGCTATTTTATGCTGTTTTGAGGTGGTTTGAACTGTTTTTGGGACATGTCAAATTCTGACATTTTTGCCTTACTATAGCCTTGCTTTTTTCGTCATTTTTTCGACATGCTATATTATGATGTTGTTGACCATTTTTGCATGTTTAAATGCTATGGCGTGTCTCAGCACACTATTTTATGCTGTTTTGAGGTGGTTTGAACTGTTTTTGGGACATGTCAATTTTTGACATTTTTGCCTTACTATAGCCTTGCTTTTTTCGTCATTTTTTCGACATGCTATATTATGATGTTTTTGACCATTTTTGCATGTTTAAATGCTATGGTGTGTCTCAGCACGATATTTTATACTTTTTTGAGGTGGTTTGAGCTGTTTTTGGGACATGTCAAATTCTGACATTTTTGCCTTACTATAGCCTTGCTTTTTTCGCCTTTTTTTGGACATGCTATATTATGGTGTTTTTGACAATATTTGCACGTTTTTATGCTATGGCGTGTCTCAGCACACTATTTTATGCTGTTTTGAGGTGGTTTGAGCTGTTTTTGGGACATGTCAAATTCTGACATTTTTGCCTTACTATAGCCTTGCTTTTTTCGTCTTTTTTTGGACATGCTATATCATGGTGTTTTTGACAATATTTGCAAGTTTTTATGCTATGGCGTGTCTCAGCATGCTATTTTATGCTGTTTTCCAGTGGTTTGAGCTGTTTTTGGGACATGTCAAATTTTGACATTTTTGCCTTACTATAGCCTTGCTTTTTTCGTCATTTTTTCGACATGCTACATTATGATGTTTTTGACCATTTTTGCATGTTTAAATGCTATGGTGTGTCTCAGCATGGCATTTTATGCCGTTTTGAGGTGGTTTGACCTGTTTTTGGGACATGTCAAATTCTGACATTTTTGCCTTACTATAGCCTTGCTTTTTTCATCATTTTTTTGACATGCTATATTATGATGTTTTTGACCATTTTTGCATGTTTAAATGCTATGGTGTGTCTCAGCACACTATTTTATTCTGTTTTGAGGTGGTTTGAGCTGTTTTTGGGACATGTCAAATTCTGACATTTTTGCCTTACTATAGCCTTGCTTTTTTCGCCTTTTTGGACATGCTATATTATGGTGTTTTTGACAATATTTGCACGTTTTTATGCTATGGCGTGTCTCAGCACACTATTTTATGCTGTTTTGAGGTGGTTTGAGCTGTTTTTGGGTCATGTCAAATTCTGACATTTTTGCCTTACTATAGCCTTGCTTTTTTCGTCATTTTTTCGACATGCTATATTATGATGTTTTTGACCATTTTTTCATGTTTAAATGCTATGGTGTGTCTCAGCATGGCATTTTATGCCGTTTTGAGGTGGTTTGACCTGTTTTTGGGAGATGTCAAATTCTGACATTTTTGCCTTACTATAGCCTTGCTTTTTTCGTCTTTTTTTGGACATGCTATATTATGGTGTTTTTGACCATTTTTGCATGTTTAAATGCTATGGCGTGTCTCAGCACCATATTTTATGCTGTTTTGAGGTGGTTTGAAGAGTTTTTGGGACATGTCAAATTTTGACATTTTCGCCTTACTATAGCCTTGCTTTTTTCGTCATTTTTTCGACATGCTGTATTATGGTGTTTTTGGACATATTCATGCATTTTTATGCTATGGCGTGTCTCAGCACGCTATTTTATGCTGTTTTCCGGTGGTTTGAGCTGTTTTTGGGACATGTCAAATTCTGACATTTTTGCCTTACTATAGCCTTGCTTTTTTCGTCATTTTTTCGACATGCTATATTATGATGTTTTTGACCATTTTTGCATGTTTAAATGCTATGGTGTGTCTCAGCACGATATTTTATGCTGTTTTGAGGTGGTTTGAGCTGTTTTTGGGACATGTCAAATTCTGACATTTTTGCCTTGCTCTAGCCTTGCTTTTTTCGCCTTTTTTTGGACATGCTATATTATGGTGTTTTTGACAATATTTGCACGTTTTTATGCTATGGCGTGTCTAAGCACACTATTTTATGCTGTTTTGAGGTGGTTTGAGCTGTTTTTGGGACATGTCAAATTCTGACATTTTTGCCTTACTATAGCCTTGCTTTTTTCGTCTTTTTTTGGACATGCTATATCATGGTGTTTTTGACAATATTTGCACGTTTTTATGCTATGGCGTGTCTCAGCATGCTATTTTATGCTGTTTTCCAGTGGTTTGAGCTGTTTTTGGGACATGTCAAATTTTGACATTTTTGCCTTACTATAGCCTTGCTTTTTTCGTCATTTTTTCGACATGCTATATTATGATGTTTTTGACCATTTTTGCATGTTTAAATGCTATGGCGTGTCTCAGCACGCTATTTTATGCTGTTTTGAGGTGGTTTGAACTGTTTTTGGGACATGTCAAATTTTGACATTTTTGCCTTACTATAGCCTTGCTTTTTTCGTCATTTGTTCGACATGCTATATTATGATGTTGTTGACCATTTTTGCATGTTTAAATGCTATGGCGTGTCTCAGCACACTATTTTATGCTGTTTTGAGGTGGTTTGAGCTGTTTTTGGGACATGTCAAATTCTGACATTTTGCCTTACTATAGCCTTGCTTTTTTCGTCATTTTCTCGACATGCTATATTACGATGTTTTTGACCATTTTTGCATGTTTAAATGCTATGGCGTGTCTCAGCACGCTATTTTATGCTGTTTTGAGGTGGTTTGAACTGTTTTTGGGACATGTCAAATTCTGACATTTTTGCCTTACTATAGCCTTGCTTTTTTCGTCATTTTTTCAACATGCTATATTATGATGTTGTTGACCATTTTTGCATGTTTAAATGCTATGGCGTGTCTCAGCACGCTATTTTATGCTGTTTTGAGGTGGTTTGAAGAGTTTTTGGGACATGTCAAATTTTGACATTTTCGCCTTACTATAGCCTTGCTTTTTTCGTCTTTTTTTGGACATGCTATATCATGGTGTTTTTGACAATATTTGCACGTTTTTATGCTATGGCGTGTCTCAGCACCCTATTTTATGCTGTTTTGAGGTGGTTTGAAGAGTTTTTGGGACATGTCAAATTTTGACATTTTTGCCTTACTATAGCCTTGCTTTTTTCGTCATTTTTTCGACATGCTGTATTATGGTGTTTTTGGACATATTTGCATGTTTAAATGCTATGGCGTGTCTCAGCACACTATTTTATGCTGTTTTGAGGTGGTTTGAGCTGTTTTTGGGACATGTCAAATTCTGACATTTTGCCTTACTATAGCCTTGCTTTTTTCGTCTTTTTGGACATGCTATATTATGGTGTTTTTGACCATTTTTGCATGTTTAAATGCTATGGTGTGTCTCAGCACGATATTTTATGCTGTTTTGCGGTTGTTTGAGCTGTTTTTGGGTCATGTCAAATTTTGACATTTTTGCCTTACTATAGCCTTGCTTTTTTCGTCATTTTTTCGACATGCTGTATTATGGTGTTTTTGGACATATTCATGCATTTTTATGCTATGGCGTGTCTCAGCACACTATTTTATGCTGTTTTGAGGTGGTTTGAGCTGTTTTTGGGACATGTCAAATTCTGACATTTTGCCTTACTATAGCCTTGCTTTTTTCATCATTTTTTGACATGCTATATTATGATGTTTTTGACCATTTTGCATGTTTAAATGCTATGGCGTGTCTCAGCACACTATTTTATGCTGTTTTGAGGTGGTTTGAGCTGTTTTTGGGACATGTCAAATTCTGACATTTTGCCTTACTATAGCCTTGCTTTTTTACGCATTTTTTGGACATGCTATATTATGGTGTTTTTGACAATATTTGCACGTTTTTATGCTATGGCGTGTCTCAGCACACTATTTTATGCTGTTTTGAGGTGGTTTGAGCTGTTTTTGGGACATGTCAAATTTTGACATTTTTGCCTTACTATAGCCTTGCTTTTTTCGTCATTTTTTCGACATGCTATATTATGATGTTTTTGACCATTTTTGCATGTTTAAATGCTATGGTGTGTCTCAGCACGATATTTTATGCTGTTTTGAGGTGGTTTGAGCTGTTTTTGGGACATGTCAAATTCTGACATTTTTGCCTTACTATAGCCTTGCTTTTTTCGCCTTTTTTTGGACATGCTATATTATGGTGTTTTTGACAATATTTGCATGTTTTATGCTATGGCGTGTCTCAGCACACTATTTTATGCTGTTTTGAGGTGGTTTGAGCTGTTTTTGGGACATGTCAAATTTTGACATTTTCGCCTTACTATAGCCTTGCTTTTTTCGTCATTTTTTCGACATGCTGTATTATGGTGTTTTGACATATTCATGCATTTTATGCTATGGCGTGTCTCAGCATGCTATTTTATGCTGTTTTGAGGTGGTTTGAGCTGTTTTTTGGGACATGTCAAATTTTGACATTTTTGCCTTACTATAGCCTTGCTTTTTTCGTCATTTTTTGACATGCTATATTATGATGTTTTTGACCATTTTACATGTTTTAATGCTATGGTGTGTCTCAGCACACTATTTTATTCTGTTTTGAGGTGGTTTGAGCTGTTTTTGGGACATGTCAAATTCTGACATTTTTGCCTTACTATAGCCTTGCTTTTTCATCATTTTTTGACATGCTATATTATGATGTTTTTGACCATTTTTGCATGTTTAAATGCTATGGTGTGTCTCAGCACACTATTTTATTCTGTTTTGAGGTGGTTTGAGCTGTTTTTGGGACATGTCAAATTCTGACATTTTTGCCTTACTATAGCCTTGCTTTTTTCGCCTTTTTTTGGACATGCTATATTATGGTGTTTTTGACAATATTTGCACGTTTTTATGCTATGGCGTGTCTCAGCACACTATTTTATGCTGTTTTGAGGTGGTTTGAGCTGTTTTTGGGTCATGTCAAATTCTGACATTTTTGCCTTACTATAGCCTTGCTTTTTTCGTCATTTTTTCGACATGCTATATTATGATGTTTTTGACCATTTTTTCATGTTTAAATGCTATGGTGTGTCTCAGCATGGCATTTTATGCCGTTTTGAGGTGGTTTGACCTGTTTTTGGGACATGTCAAATTCTGACATTTTTGCCTTACTATAGCCTTGCTTTTTTCGTCTTTTTTTGGACATGCTATATTATGGTGTTTTTGACCATTTTTGCATGTTTAAATGCTATGGCGTGTCTCAGCACGCTATTTTATGCTGTTTTGAGGTTGTTTGAGCTGTTTTTGGGACATGTAAAATTCTGACATTTTTGCCTTACTATAGCCTTGCTTTTTTCGTCATTTTTTCGACATGCTGTATTATGGTGTTTTTGGACATATTCATACGTTTTTATGCTATGGCGTGTCTCAGCACGCTATTTTATGCTGTTTTGAGGTGGTTTGAGCTGTTTTTGGGACATGTCAAATTCTGACATTTTTGCCTTACTATAGCCTTGCTTTTTTCGTCATTTTTTCGACATGCTATATTATGATGTTTTTGACCATTTTTGCATGTTTAAATGCTATGGTGTGTCTCAGCACGATATTTTATGCTGTTTTGAGGTGGTTTGAGCTGTTTTTGGGACATGTCAAATTCTGACATTTTTGCCTTACTATAGCCTTGCTTTTTTCGCCTTTTTTTGGACATGCTATATTATGGTGTTTTTGACAATATTTGCACGTTTTTATGCTATGGCGTGTCTCAGCACACTATTTTATGCTGTTTTGAGGTGGTTTGAGCTGTTTTTGGGACATGTCAAATTCTGACATTTTTGCCTTACTATAGCCTTGCTTTTTTCGTCTTTTTTTGGACATGCTATATCATGGTGTTTTTGACAATTTTGCATGTTTAAATGCTATGGCGTGTCTCAGCATGCTATTTTCTGCTGTTTTGAGGTGGTTTGAGCTGTTTTTGGGACATGTCAAATTCTGACATTTTTGCCTTACTATAGCCTTGCTTTTTTCGTCATTTTTTGGAAATGCTACATTATGATGTTTTTGACCATTTTTGCATGTTTAAATGCTATGGCGTGTCTCAGCACGCTATTTTATGCTGTTTTGAGGTGGTTTGACCTGTTTTTGGGACATGTCAATTTCAGACATTTTTGCCTTACTATAGCCTTGCTTTTTTCGCCTTTTTTTGGACATGCTATATTATGGTGTTTTTGACCATTTTTGCACGTTTAAATGCTATGGCGTGTCTCCGCATGCTATTTTCTGCTGTTTTGAGGTGGTTTGAGCTGTTTTTGGGACATGTCAAATTCTGAAATTTTTGCCTTACTATAGCCTTGCTTTTTCGTCATTTTTTCGACATGCTATATTATGATGTTTTGACAATATTTGCATGTTTTTATGCTATGGCGTGTCTCAGCACACTATTTTATGCTGTTTTGAGGTGGTTTGAGCTGTTTTTGGGACATGTCAAATTCTGACATTTTTGCCTTACTATAGCCTTGCTTTTTCGTCTTTTTTGGACATGCTATATTATGGTGTTTTTGACAATATTTGCACGTTTTTATGCTATGGCGTGTCTCAGCACACTATTTTATGCTGTTTTGAGGTGGTTTGAGCTGTTTTTGGGACCTGTCAAATTTTGACATTTTTGCCTTACTATAGCCTTGCTTTTTTCGTCATTTTTTCGACATGTTATAATATGGTGTTTTTGTCCATTTTTGCATGTTTAAATGCTATGGCGTGTCTCAGCACGATATTTTATGCTGTTTTGAGGTGGTTTGACCTGTTTTTGGGACATGTCAATTTCAGACATTTTTGCCTTACTATAGCCTTGCTTTTTTCGTCTTTTTTTGGACATGCTATATTATGGTGTTTTTGACCATTTTTGCACGTTTAAATGCTATGGCGTGTCTCAGCACGCTAGTTTATGCTGTTTTGAGGTGGTTTGAGCTGTTTTTGGGACATGTCAAATTTTGACATTTTTGCCTTACTATAGCCTTGCTTTTTTCGTCATTTTTTCGACATGCTGTATTATGGTGTTTTTGACCATATTTGCATTTTTATGCTATGGCGTGTCTCAGCACGCTATTTTATGCTGTTTTGAGGTGGTTTGAACTGTTTTTGGGACATGTCAAATTCTGACATTTTTGCCTTACTATAGCCTTGCTTTTTTCGTCATTTTTTCAACATGCTATATTATGGTGTTGTTGACCATTTTTGCATGTTTAAATGCTATGGCGTGTCTCAGCACGCTATTTTATGCTGTTTTGAGGTGGTTTGACCTGTTTTTGGGACATGTCAAATTTTGACATTTTTGCCTTACTATAGCCTTGCTTTTTTCGCCTTTTTTTGGACATGCTATATTATGGTGTTTTTGTCCATTTTTGCACGTTTAAATGCTATGGCGTGTCTCAGCACGATATTTTATGCTGTTTTGAGGTGGTTTGACCTGTTTTTGGGACATGTCAAATTCTGACATTTTTGCCTTACTATAGCCTTGCTTTTTTCGCCTTTTTTTGGACATGCTATATTATGGTGTTTTTGACCATTTTTGCACGTTTAAATGCTATGGCGTGTCTCAGCATGCTATTTTATTCTGTTTTGAGGTGGTCTGAAGAGTTTTTGGGACATGTCAAATTTTGACATTTTTGCCTTACTATAGCCTTGCTTTTTTCACCTTTTTTTGGACATGCTATATTATGGTGTTTTTGACAATATTTGCACGTTTTTATGCTATGGCGTGTCTCAGCACACTATTTTATGCTGTTTTCCGGTGGTTTGAGCTGTTTTTGGGTCATGTCAAATTCTGACATTTTTGCCTTACTATAGCCTTGCTTTTTTCGTCTTTTTTTCGACATGCTATTTTATGGTGTTTTCTGCCATTTTTGCATGTTTAATTGCTATGGCATGTCTTAGCACACTATTTTATGCTGTTCTGAGGTGATCTGAGCTTTTTTGGACATGTTAAATTTTGACATTTTCGCCTTACTATAGCCTTGCTTCTTTAGTCATTTTTTCAACATGCTGTATCATGGCGTTTTTGGCCATTTTTGCATGTTGAAATGCTATGGCGTGCCTCAGTAAGTTATTGTATGCTGTTTTGAGGTGTTTTCAGCTGTTTTTGGGATATATCAAATTTTGACATTTTTGCCATATTACAGAATTTCCTGTTTGGTCACTTTTTCGACATGCTATATTATGGTGTTTTTGGCTATATTTGCATGTGTTTAATGCCATGGCGTCTCTCATCATGCTATTTCATGCTGTTTTCAGCTGTTTTTGGGACATGTCATATCTTGACATTTTTGGCACACCATGGTACGGCATATTATTTTATGCACTTTTCAGCTTTTTTCGGATGTGTCATATTTTGACATTTTTGCCATACTGTAGTATTGCATTTTCAGATATTTTTCATTCCATATTAGGTTTTTTGGCTGTTTTTGCAACATTTTATGCTACTTTATGCGGTTTTCAGCTGTTCTTGGGAAATGCCATATTTTGACATTTAGTATAATAGTACACCATGTCGTGTTTGGTTGATTTTTCAACATGCCATATTAGAACGTGTCTGAAGAAGTTTTTTTTATCACACCGTATTATTCAGTGCCTTGATATTCAATACTAAGTTGTTTTTGGCTGTTTTATGGACATGTCACATTTTTCGACTTACTATTCTATGTCATTTTGAGATGATTTTTGAGCATAGTCCTTTTAGTAATTTTAAAATCAGTTGTCCAAAGCAATGGGCTATATTCAAGGTAAAACACAGGTGAAGTGTCAAGAGGTTTGGCTCAGTGGTTAAATAAGGCGGTTAGTGTGCCTGCTGCTATGTCTTTTCTTGGATAGGTGACTTTTGATTTTCGTTTAATTGAGAGACAAGGAAGAAGACAGGAAGTTGGGGGAAAGACAAAAAGTTAGGTTAAGAGACAGGGAAGTCAGTCAAGTTACAGGCAGCTTGGTTGTGAGACAGGAAGGACAGTCAAGAGACAGGACGTTGAGGTGAGAAATAGGAAGGTTAGTGAAGTTACAACAGGTTAAGTCAAGAGATAGGAAGTAGAGTTGAGAGACAGGAAGTTGAGTAAAGGTAGAAGATAGAGGTAGAGGATGAGAGTCTAACAGGTGAAAATAGGAATAAGAACTTGGTAAGTAGAAGGGTCAGAAAGTAGAAAGTAAGGGACTGGAATAGGAAAGTGGCAGAGTAGTGAGGTAGCAAAGTCAGGAACATAGCACGACACAGCCTAGCGCGAGTCTGGAATGATGAAAGAAGGGGATGATACATCCCTTAGGTCTTGAAAGACAGGGAGCAATCCTAAAACGAAGCAAGTCCAGTATGTCATCAATAACATACCTTACAATGAACACTTAAAACAGTTAAAACACAAAACACAAAATTTACTCCTCTTCTCCTTAATTTCCATATACTGAATACTGTCTTTTCCCTGCCAAAAACTTAGTTGATTATCGGCCTGATTCATATTTCAGTCGAGTTTTCAACAGACATCACTGACAATACTGCATTTTCCTGTTTCAACACCATATGGCCCTTATATCAGCAGAGCAGACAGATATATCAGCCGATATTTTACTCTATTTATGCCATAAAATATCATTTGGCTGTAGATTAATACAGTTTAGACACTGATTGGGATGTTGCAGAACAAATTAAGGCACATAAAGTTGAGTGATTTATCGTTTTGGTCAATAAATCGGGTGAAGTTGTCCCGAAATAGGTAAAACCAGTATTGGCAAAGGTGTCTGTCGAAAAAAGAAAAACAGCTCTTGGTCCAAGGCGGGTCAACCTCGCCCTGACGCTGGCTCTCCTCCTTCTCTTTGTCTAGCGCTTTAGGTTTCGTTTCTCCCCTCTGGTCTGACTGGCAGCTCAGTGTATGCCATTGGTGGAAATCCTCTTCACCAATGGCTATATTCAGTCCAAGACCCACACAACTTTTCCCAATGTTGATAAGTAGTAGCAGAAGGGGAAGAAATAGAAAAATATAGCAAAAAGTAGCAAAAAAGTAGCAACTCTTTATCGGTACAGAGACACTCAGCAGATTCAGATTCAGTCAGCAAATACAACAAATTGGTCTATCCATATATCAGCCAAATTAAGAAACAATAGAAATATAATAAATAATATTCAATAGGAGACATTTCCAAAATTAAACCATATTTATTGCCCTTTTCTGAGTAAACACATTTTTCATTTCACTGCATTTATCCACCAAAACTAATCAAACACTCTGTAACTACTTCCTCATATTATCTCTTTCTATAAATGTACGAAGTTACAAAAATATAGACTTAGTTAGAAAAATAATAAACTCAAATCTTAAATTCAGTCAGGTCATCGCCTCATAGTGTGAAGCCTCCAACAAAACAACCATTACATGTTTTACATGTTTAAGCCCATGAAAAATAAAATGTGTGCGCTTTATATTACCTTTGAAAGTTTTAGTAGTAATCATGTTTTCTGAGTCTTAAGTTTTAGTCCATTTTAATATAAAAAATGTAATGAACAATGGTTGTCAGAAGTAAAAAATTGCAGATTTTGTTAATTGGGCTTAGACATGCAAAATATCAGTACTGTCCTTTCATCTGGTATTAATTGAGGCCAGACAGGTCAGCTGAATGCTTTATATCATCCATCCCTTGTTGTTGCATCTGTATTACACACTACACTGCAGTGGTTTAATTAGCAGAAAGAAAGAAAAATGTCTGAACACATACATGTCTACATTTTGCAAAAACTTGAGTGACAATAAATCCGGTAAAAGCACATTTCAGTGATTGAGAGAAAATAATCTGATTTTGAATCCAACAGCTGCTTTTCTAAAGTTTTGGCTTTTTTTTTAAAATTCGTAAAAAACATAAGAATAAGCTCAGTAGGTCAGTAATCAGTAACATGACTGCAGTAACATGAAAACATCTTATTGTGTTTGTGATTTTTTCATCTTTGAGATAATATCTAAAAGTTGGGGATGCTTAATATCCAAATGGGGTTGTGGGAAATTCTGACATAGGATTTATACTTTTAATGCATCTTTTATAAATAATTCAAATTGCTTTTAATAATAAATTACGTAATATTTCTTTAAAAGTGATTTGAAGCTCCCTCCCTGTCTTCAAGCACACATTACAACTGTTGAAGTTGGGACAATTTAAAAAATCTGTGCAGTGATCGCATGCAAGTTCTGAAAATGAATATTTTGATGTCCCAAAAGATCTGTATCTGAAAATACAGTCATTTAAAACATACAGTTGGATTCAAAGGATTAAAAGAAACTGACAGGGAACAAAAAACGTTTAAGTACATTGATGTTTTTGTAGCATTAAACACACCTTCTTTTTTTTTCATTTAAAGGAACAGTTTATCCAACTGTCAAAAATACATATTTTTCCTCTCCCTTGTAATGCGTTTTATATATCTAGATTGCTTTGTTTGGAGTTGCCAAGTGTTGGAGATATCAGCTGTAGAGATATCTGCCTTCTCCCAAATATAATAAAACTATATGGCACTCAGCTTGTGATGCTCAAAGCGAAAAAAAACTAAACTTGGAAAAACTCGATAGCAATGTCTCTTTCTCGAAATGATGGCCTGGTTACTTAAGATAATCTACATACCTTGTTGTGAGTAGTTTGAGTAAGATTTTTTTTCTTTTAACTAAAATATACCCACCAATCATATTACTGCAAAGACAGAAGCATGCATCGACCTCTAGCTCATTTTTCACCACTGAGCTAGCTAACATTAAAGTTTAGCCTAAGAGAAAACCATCAATGCTTACATCTCAGGCTGTCACTAACACGAGCCTCTCGTCGATAAGTAGATGCACGCTTCCCTCTTTGAAGTTATTTGGTTGGCGGGTGTAGTTTTGCAGACAGAAAATAGTTCCTACATCAAGCTGCTCACAAGGTCTGTCATGTGAGAGGAAAAAAATATTTTTGATTTTGGAGTGAACTGTCTCTGAGTAAGTGCAGTGGTTCATAAGAAAATAGTGACAATGTTTAAAATGTTTGACCTATAATCTGTCCTCAGATACTCTGCTGGCTGTTGCTGAACTAAATCAAAAAACTGTCAGTGCAAAATTAAAAGTATTCCTTGTCAGACTTGTTCGTAAATGATCATTCACACACAAACACACACACTCCACAGAATAACAGTCTAAATGAAAAATTAACAGGAAATCAATCGAATCATTAATTATCTTAAGTAAAAAAATTATTTTCCTCTGTAGTGACATTTTACTGTCCTACTGCTCAGCTTACTGTTTACTAGCTAAGAATATCAGCAGACCTGAGACAAACTGCTACATAGTTTGTTTCAATGTGCAGGTGCATGCACAAGTGTGGTTTGTACTACAGGAGTATACATGTGTTAAAATAATAAATAAAAATAACTTAAACAGTCTGTTTCGTCTGATGTTTTTAACCCCTGCATTCAACAGATGGAAAAAAAGGTCTAAGTTAGTTTGGGAGTGAGAGGGGATGCCAGTGAAATGAAGCATTTCCGATTTATATGCAAACAAAGTAAAGCAATTTGCATCTAATTCATGTTTGCAGGAGCACACTGTTACGTAAGAAACTCAGCTTTTTGACCTGGTGATTTTGGTTTGGCTTCTGAGGAGGAAATATTAACCCACGGCTAAGGCATTACGTGCCCTCGGCTCTTTGCTCTGTTTTCACACAGACAGTAAAACTTTGTGAAATTTGAATGGTATTTTGTGAGAGGAGCAGACACCTTAATCCAGACGGCTCCCCAGCTGCTACAGCTGCTTACTGATGAACCAAAGGAGGCTCAGTTAAACCCTGTTGTTTTAACTCCATCTGTGCCTCCTGCTGGTCTTGCTCTGGGACCAGTAGTGAAATGTAATGCAAATACAGTGATCACATTACTCTGTCAATTATTCCAGTGCCAGAAACACGCTAAGGTGCATGCATTTTCTGTATTACAAGGCCAATACCCAACCCAACCAACAGCCGGGAGCTGCACTGCAAGCTTCATTCAATTTTGCTATTTTCCATAGTGCATTTCTTATTTACTGTTAAATTAAACAATATTGTTCAATTTAAAATCTGATTATATTTCAGACGACACCAGTAGCATTTGATCAGTTTGATCAGTTCCCTTTGTCTGGAGTAATAAACACTGCAACACTTCACAGCAAAACTAATGTATATTCTAATGAATAACCCCTTTTGGAAACACTGTAGTAAGTAAATAAACTGCGCTGCTGTTACACCTCTGCAGGAAAAATGTCCGATTTTCATTAAATACTTTTGATACATTTAACTGAACTGAAAAATGTAAACTGACTTGATGTATTGGATAAAGTACAACTGAAAATATACAGCTTACCCGATATTGTTGGAAAGATGACAATGCAGTTTTCTATTATCTCCAGACGATGACGCTGTGATGTTTTCCTGTGAAAACTGTCCTTCAACAAAAGCAAGGACTTTGGCGTGCTGTGAGACTAAGTGTCATCGTCGTCTTCCTGTTTGACAGGAGGTGAGGCTGGCACTGTAGTCTCAGTGCAGTTTCCCAGTGGCCATCAGTAGAAGGCTGGTAGTTTGACTGGTTTTGTTTTGTTGGCTCTTCAGTGTGAAGCACTTTGTCTCTCCTGGCAGTGCTTTTATTGCTGATGATGACAGCGTGACATCCTCTTGTCCGCTCCTACATAGTCGACTCCTGCTGGATCTGGATGTAGCAGGCCTGCAGGAGAGTAATTTAACTGATGATTAAGTGATGAAAAGACAAATGACCAATGATGATGATGAAGATGATATGGAAACTTAGAAGATCTAAAGAGCTGCACACTCCTCTAAATTCATTTTATTTACTAAGATTAAGATTTCAAAAGTTTGTCCCATAAGAACTTTGCAAGGCAATACAAAACCATCATGAATGCTCACTTACATGTTGTGACAGCATTATAGTCACATGCCAACAGAGAGATTAAAATGCAGCAAATGAAAATCCTAAGGTATGAAGGAACTGCTTCCCTGTGAAAGCATCCACATCCCAGCATTCCTGACTGGTCTCCTCCACACCTCTCTCTCTATAGAACTACCATCAACAGCTGCTCATAGGGCTAGTGGACCAAAAGTACATTTGTTCAAAACAAGCGTACATTGCTCTGAAGGGCCATTTCTCAGAAAATACAGAAGCACATGGCTACTTATTATGCATCATTGGACTTTCCTGCAGGCTATCATTTGGGAGATGAATGCTGGCACTGCTAAGTTTTTTTTCACAAATGTGATGTTTTTTGTTGTTGTTACAAAAGATGTGTGTGACATTATTGGTTGCATGTAAAGCATTTCTGGGCAGAGATTATTTCACACTATATTTTACAGCTTGGAATAGACAGACGTTAAAGTAGCAACAGTGACGACACCAAGGACTCTCTGAAAAGTTTGTGAGAGTTTCACCTCAGAGCGCTCAGAGTGGCTGCACTAGAGTCAGAGAACTAGATGCACTGCCTTACCTCTAGGCAGCCCCACACGCTATTTCCTTGTTCGGAACAATTAAAAAAAAATCTGGTACTTTGAAGTAAATACTTTATAGACACTAAGCATCATCTGTGCATGTGTGTGTTTGTGTGTGCATTTGGAGTCTTCACCTTCAGTGTGGTGAACATCAGTCCCATCTCTCCGTGCTGAACGTTGGGATCCATTAAATCCTCGATCAGACTGACCTCAGCTCCCAGATTCCTGATCCTGTAGAGCAGCAGAAACACAATGTGTTCAGTCACAAGCCTGCAGCGTCTGCTCATCACTCCATGTTTGATAGACCATACTACCATACTGTCGTAATACTGACACCTCATATTCAAAGGCTGCCTTTAAGTGCTGACCACACTGATTACACACCTTGCCCTGAGCACCACATAGAGAAAGAGAGGAAGCAGGTCGTCCATGCACCACAAGAAGTTGCCCTCCAGCATAGGTTTGACCTCCTGGGTCAATTCCTCAAATGTTTTCTGGATGATGAGGAGTTTGTCTGAAGGAGTGAAAGTGGTGCTGCATGTGTAGGGAAGCATATATTTTAATTAATGCATGTAATATTCCACTTTATGTTTTGGTACTGTTTTGAGTTGCACTTCTATACAAATGAAGATCTGTGCTAAATTATTCTGTCACACCTTCATCTGAGGGGACAGGTAATGCTCGTTTCTTTTCAGTACTGGTGGTTCAACTTAAAGAATGGGACTTCAACCAATCCAAGCATTATTTGAAAATTTATCCAATCACAATATCCCTGCACAACTATCAACTATCAAAGATTGCAAGTTTTACTGCCCATTACCAAATGAAGTTCTGCAGCAGAAAAAAAACATGTATCACAAAATCCACCAATAATGCCTAATATTTCAAACACTGTAACTAAACTGTACCATGTCTGACCATTTCAGAAAACTTAGTGACATCACTAATTATGTCAGGTCACATGGCAGCTACCTGATTTGTTGGAGTGTCTCTACAGCAGAAACAAAACAGGCTTCTTTACTGCTGGACACAATCTGTGATAAAAGTAAAGAAAACCTGTTTTAGAGGACAAGACAAAGACGTAGGAATCACAGATTATCCATTGTGTGAGTGGGTGATGGATGGGTGGATTGGTAGAATGAAAGCTGCTGGTACATGAGGAGAAAATAGTAAATTTAGTACTGACCGGCTTTTTCTCACCCAGAATTGATGTCCACACCGGCCAGAACTTCCTACAAGAGAAACAAGTACGCACACTGATCTCAGCTTTAGAGGTGGTGGAATTTTTTTAACCAAACCAGAGCAAAACTGTTAATCCTAATGCCATTTAGAGACCACAAATGTCTGTGTGTGTGTGTGTGTGTGTGTGTGTGTGTGTGTGTGTGTGTGTGTGTGTGTGTGTGTGTGTGTGTTTGCTAAATGTGCACACTCACTCCTGCACTCCCAGGAAGCTGAGCAGTGATTTGTCAGGCTGTTTGTTGAGTCTAAGGATGCGCTCCCAGTACTGGGACTCCTTCTGCTCCTCCTGAAGGCAGTACAGCATGAAGAGAGGAGGGTAGAGTCGAGGGAGCAGCTGAGGGAGGAGGAGAGAGGAGCAGCTCACCACCACAACAGTACTGGAGGACAAGGTGGAGGAGGAAGGGGAGTGGGACAGAAAGGTGGACACACGTAAGTATAGTATGATAAGACATACTTTAAACAGTGTGTGTGTGTGTGTGTGTGTGTGTATGTTTGGACAATCACCCATAGTCTGCTTTGTTAGAGTTGTGTCGAGTTCTAGATGGAGAGCAAGGGGGTTCTGGGATGATGCCGCCATCATCTGGTAACCCTGGAAACAGAAATCTGCAGGCGACAAGTTGTGTTGGTTATTTAAGTGACCAAATCATTTTTAAATATATCACTCAAAGTACACTGGATTAAAGTCTACTGAAGGCTGTTGACTGAGCAGTAATGCATTAAAGGAAGGAACCTGAATTCACCTGACGACGCTGTAGAAGTGTGTGAGGAAGGCTTGAACCTCCTGCACGGCCTGTCTGAGCAGCCTGCGGTTGGATCCCACACCAACGTAAGTCATCCTGTAGACCGTCACTAACGTCTCAACCAGCCAGCCCAGAGGGTGGTGAGGGGTCTCACACGCCTGATATAGAACCAAGGTCACACACAAAAACACAGACATACACACTTAATAAGTATTACACTAACAATACCCTCAGATAAAGGGGACAGACGGTGATTTACGTGATTGAGTCCAATTTATTTAATTTAAAAAAATTGGTCCAGTGCTGAGTGAGAGTGCTGCAGCTGGTCTGACATTAAATGTAGTTTTATATTGTATGCATTGTACGCACTAAAGCACTTCTGCTGGCTGCACAAGAATTTGTCTCTTGAACTTGAACTTTTAACAAAAAAGTTCTGAAGCCTTGCAAGTCAGGTAGACAAAACAAACAGACTGGATCAAAGGAAGAAAAATGTTTTATTTCTTTGTAAGATCCTTCCATAATGATGTCAGACAATTAAAATAACAATCTGAGCTTATTAGTAGTGTAACTTATTGTGGTATTACACTATACTAGCTATTTCTAATATGTAATTTTCTATAACAATAAGGGTGGACAAAACAGTAGAGGCACCTCTTTTCATAACTTATTTACTGCCAGGCTGTTGCATCAGTCTCTTTATAATGTTTCATACCTTTCAAATCATTGTGTATATTATAAAGACATACAGACAGTATAAAAGACAGACTTATCAAAGACAGACAGTCTTACACATATAACCACCTGTACCTTGCTGAGGTATCTGCGTATGTTGTCGTAGTTTGCGGTGGTCACTGGTTCTCCATGCTGAGGAATAAACTCCAAACACTCCAACACTTTGCTCTGAGACTTGCTGAGATCTGGGCTACAACCACACATGCAAACATACACTCTCTTACTTCAATATGCATGTGCAATATGCATATGTTTGACATGCTAAGACAGGTATGATACCATATACATTTGCTCCGGTGTGTGGTGCTATATCTACCTGTGTCGTCGTGCAGCGGATATAGTCACAGCGATGTTATCCCAGGCTGCGGCCCTCTCTCCTCTCCCAGCAGCTTCACAGCCCAGTCGACTCCAACATCCATCGAACACACAGAGCCACCTCTGACCTGCGGGCACCACGTACTGACCCACCCTGCTGCACACACACATTTAAAACATACCAGATACAACATGAGCACTTGATGGAACAAAACAAACTTAGACTTGAATATCCTTTTTTCAGGTACCACCCACCAGCATTGTAACAGCAGTCACAACAGATAAAAACACAAGTGTTCATATATTAAAATATAAAAAGGCATAAACATGACTTCACACTAACAGCCTGCAGATGTCGGGACTAACTGTTCAACAGAAGTGCTTTCACATTTCTTCATATAGAAAATCAGTTTAGATGCAGTAACAACGCAAAGGAATACTCACAGCAGGGTGTTTCTCTCTCTGTTTACTGGTTCATCGGCAGCTGGTTTGATGTATGTTCCCACCACCTTCAGCCCTGCGGTCCACTCTCCACTGAACAGCCCCTCCAGACAGTCACCGTTAGCCAGGGACAAAACTCCCTGAAGAAGGAAGGAGAGGAAGAAATCAACTTCTATGACATTATATTCTGTGTCTTACAGTGTAGAAGCCCATTTTTGACTGACTAGGACATTTTACAACGAATGTTTTTTTTTTATTATTGTGTCATGCAAACAGGTATACTGTACCCAGCCCACATGGGCTTACAAGACACCATAAAATCAAAATAAGTCAGAATCAGAGTCCAACATACATATTTTCAGAAAATACGAACAAATTAAATGGGAAAATGGAGCAAAGGGACAAAAGCATCCTACATAATCAGCTCATCATTGTGTAATACCAAGTTCATGGGTTGCTCACAAAGACATTTACTGTTTAGTACTGAATTTCTACATTTCATTGTTTTCTTCACAAGGAAACCCTGTTACATTAAAAAACTGTAAAGACAGTCAGACATGGACAAAATCCCCTTATAGACAAATATAGTGCCAGAGCACACAGATAACAGGAGACAAGATTTTTTTTTACCTTCCCATTTATAGTCCAGTCATCAGAAAACTCCCCATGAAAAGCTGTGTCATCATCTGACACCAACAGACCTGGACCCTGAAAAAAACAATAAATAAACAGACAATTACATGCAGAAATTATTGCATTTGCCTTGTCTTGCGTGCAGTTTTTCCATAAGTCATCTATTACTTGCAGCTGACATGGAAAAAAAAAGAATCAAAACTCAGTGGTGCCACCTGCTGTCATTAAGTGACACTACAAATCAGAGCATCTCCATACAAGTTGCTGTTATCCACTGACTGTCATCTCTCGATATATTTAATAGGTTTGTAGCTTAAAATAGAGTCAATTTTAAGAGATATATAAAATGATAGGAGGTTTATTTGAGTAACTTACATCATAAACAAATCTACCACTAAATCTTCCAGGTGATCCAGGTTTAAAGCTCCTCGAGAAAATGAATTTCAATAGTTGAGCAGCTGAATCTCTTGACATCCAGCCATTTCTATGCCAGAAAGATGAAGTCCTTACTTGAGCGTGAACTTACACACATCTTGTTGTCTCTGAAGGTCCCTTCATAGTACACACCGCACTGAGTGACAACCACAGCGTTGCCATGCCGCTGCTCGTCCAACCACAGTCCCATGTACTTCTCACCTCTGGGAGGAGCACAAGAGAGCCGTGACTAGTGGCAGTTATTAAGCTGCTGTTATTCACTCACTTCACATTCAGTAAAGTCAGGAAACTGCCCATTTGCAGAAATCATTTTACGCAAGATTCAAACTGAAATACAGTGCTTCGGACAGACAACTAAAACTATAGATGATCACAAAAGCAAACTGTGCCGACAAAAACTTTTTTTTTAAAATCATATTAAAAACTGTGTATGTTCTCATAAATTTTTGTAGTATTTCTTTCTCTTCCAGCACAGATATTCTCAAGATGGAGCAACATTCCCAAATGTCACTTAATATTTTTGCTTGGGTCAAACCATTAAACAGACCTGGTGATGTCATCATAGACTCCATATCCTGTCTTCTTGCCATGGACCCACTGGCCAATGAAAACACTGGAGGACTTCTTGGTCAGCTTACCAGAGCTCAGCATGCCGTAACCGTGCCGCTGGCCATCACAGAAACAGCCCTCGTACACCTCGCCACTGGCATACCTAGGCAGGACCCACAGAGACATGACTACACACACAGATAGGGAACCTCTGTATGCTCATGTGCAGAGCAAGCGCTAAGGCTGACAGACCGGACCAAAGACTGAATGTTGCCTTTGACATGACTGATGAGTCTCAGTTTCGTATATTCATATACAGGTTATTTGTCCTATGCTGCTCTCTATTTTACTACAAAGTCAATAAAAAAACATCGGCAAGTACTGACTTGTACTTGCCAAAACCATGGATCTTTCCATCTCTCCAGTGTCCTTGGTAGATGTCTGGCTTATTCAGCACTTTGTCAGGTATTATACACTCTCCATAACTGGAAAGAGAAAAAAATAACAAATGTACAGAAATACTGAGACAACAGTAATTCACACAGATATAAAGTCAATTGCCCCCATTATTTTCTGTTTCTGCAAGTATTTAAACATTTTATCTCTAATCACACGTCTCTCTAAAGCAGACAGATGTGTTATATTGGAAATAAGCAACATCGCTAGTTCCAGCTTGTTATTATTACACTACGTCAATGAGGACTTACCCATCCTCCTGTCCATTCTTAAAGCTCCCGCTGTAGGTCCGTCCATCTGGCCACTTCATGGTGCCTCTGTCAAGGCAAATACATTTTACTATCTACACACACAGTCAGTTTACACCCTGTGGCAATTTAATTAGCTACTACCAGGCAAAATTAACTGGATCGTTGACTCTAACAAAGTCTGTGTAGACCAAATCACAATGTGTTTTTCAATAACTTCTTTCACCAACCTCCGTGTCAAGTATTGGGTTATAATGGTACGAGATTTTTATGATACAATAACCATGTCAGCAAATATTGTGATATCATGGTATACCTAAAATTGTTATTATGAAAAACATTTTTGTTATTATAAGTTACAATGACCCTAATAGGGATGAAAAGAGAAGGATTTTTGGGGGGACAAACACCACAAACACCACAAACACTCAAGTACTACAGTATAAATGAAAACTTGAGACCATTATGTAAAAAGTCCCTTTTTAAAAATGAACTAAAATAAAGGTGAGATTCACCGTCCACTTGCATTTTTTCTCCAATATCATAGATAAACCAATGTATACAGTATGATAACAGTCAATTTTCATAAAACATTATACCTTGAAATATCGCTGCAACCCTAGTCATGAACATAAAATGAAATGGCACTGTACAGATGCTGCTGCAATTGGCTAGTTTAAAGCCACCTAGAAAAAGAAGCACCTAAAATGATCAATATCAGTTTAAATGAACACTATATTTACAATATTTTCATAGCTTTACCTCGCCATCAGACCGCTGGCAGTTTAATTCAACTGTCTACCCAGAAGTGATTGTGGTTGTTAGTGCAATGTCAAGGTGATACAGTCTGTTCAACAATGCTGGAAATTGTCTATTCAAATCCACATTGACCTCACTTTTGCCCTGCAAATACTTTGATCAGTCATTTACTTTCACATTGTTCCTCTTCACCCCACAGGTCTCTACTGATATCATATTTGAAGGCTGAACTAATGTCAATGTTGTCATTGTGAAACCATCGTTTTGGTTTCCCATCAGTGGTTTTGCATGATTTAACTAATATTGTTGTACTATATATGCTTTCTAACCTGCCATGAACTCGTCCTGCCAGCCAGCCACCAGTGTACTGGGCATCTTTAAACCGGCCGTCTCCAATGAACGTGTAGGAAGCCGTGCGAGACATTGCTGTCACCCCTGGTGATGACCCCTGACCTGCACCACCCAGCACCTGATCTACCGCCTGGTTAAGAGACCGTAGCCACTTGTTCTGGAGTGAGAGAAAAGAAAAACAAGGTTTTACAAGAAAATTTTAAATTAAACATTAAGTCACATAAAATCATGCACCGACAGACATTTCGCTGCCACCTGACTAAACTCAAGAAAGTGGACTTGATAACAAATTTTGCCTCTGCAGTAGTTTCAGGTTCAAAGACAGAAGTTCAGTGGAACTTTTTAACAAACACAAATCAGACTTAGATAATTAGTGTCTCCATCTGCTGAGACTCAAAAGCCATACTAAAGGGAAAATGGAAGGACTAAAGAACTGAGCAGTGAAACAGGTCATCGTAAGGGATGTTTTTTTTTTTCAAATCAACTGAAGGGAATACATATATATGAGTCCTGATAAGCAGGAATGCTGGTGCTTGCAGCTGATGGCCAATTAGAAAAATAAGCCCTTAGTAGTCCAAAAAATAGAAGTGGGCTGCTCTTATGCTGTTAAATAATAATGCCAAACCACTGATGATGACTGTGTCACTATTTATTCACAAATCCCATTACTACTGATTACAAAATGTCTTCATGATTCATAATATTGAAAAAACAAACACTGTACATAAAGCTTCTTTTTTTTCTACAACACTGATTCTTTTTCTAAATTTGCAGAATCATTTGCAAAAGAAAATTTGCATAAAACTTTTTGAATGGAATCCAAATTGCAACAAGCGGGTAATAAGTGCATAAATCATAAGGTACCTTTTCTTGTGGAGTCGAGGCCACCAGGGTGAAACTCTCCTCCGGACATGTAATTTTGATGGCATATCTGAGGACACACAACACAAGTTTAATAATAAACTTGATTTGGATAAAAATATTTTAACAAAATGCTTCAGTGTATCTTGCAAGATGACAAAATGTAAAAAATAAAAATATTAATTCAAATAATCAAAGTGCAAACTGAATTAATTAATAAATCAGGGTTGATAATGCAGAAAGATAAATGGCAGATGATGTTTTGATAATCTTGAACAAGAAACTGGGCTTTAACATGACATGTTTCCATCTATTATCTGTCTATTCTTCCCTCCTTCAACACTTTATAATATATTTCTTAGTTCCAGGGATAGACAAGTAAGCAACCACCAAATGGTCACCAGCACTGAAGTGCCTCCAAATGCAGTTTAGCTATTAACCACTAGAGGTTGGATCCCAAAAAGAGGAGAAAATAAAAAGTCAGTGAAGAGAAATTATTTCACTTCCTCCAATACGTGTCTCTCAGGTAACGGAATATTGTGGTTGACAGAGCTGTATGTTTATCTCAAACGCCGGCCATAATGTTTGCCTCTTGCTCGACCAGCTATAGCTGAATTCCAACCAGTGTCCTGATCTGGATTTTTTGAAAACTCAAAGTCTCAGAATCTGGCATCCCTTCAGTCCTGTGTGATATCACACTGTGACCATTTCCAGTTTGTGGTGTCAGCAAACCAGGCCGAGCTTACAGCATAATATTACTGTACATGTGGAGTGACTGAGATATCATATTTTCATAATTCATCAACATTAACATTGTATTGGCATTTATAGTGGCGATTTAATTTAAAAAAAAAACAAAAAACTACAAAACAACAAGTAACTTACAGTCCACTGCTGTCGTCAGTGACTGGTTTCACCCACAGACAGCTCAGAGGGTAGATGTGATGTGTGGAGAACTGCAGAGGGAGACAGAGCAGCCGTTTAGCTATTTTATCACCATCTTTCTATCGACATGGGGCATCCATACTCCTCACATCATCTGAGACTACCAAAACAATGTTCAGGAGATGACGAAATCTAGACTTGTGTGTGTGTGTGTGTGTGTGTGTGTGTGTGTGTGTGAGAGAGAGAGGAGAAAGAGAGAGAGAAATCAAGAGAGAGAGGGATCGAGAGAGAGAAAGTTATAGTTATGAAAATTCTGGTAAATTAGGGAAGTTACACAAAACATTACAAGTGCATTTTAAGTTTCAGTACAATGTGCATGTGAGGAATGTTGATCAAGATTTCACCTTATCACCACTTCCTGATTTTATTACAAAAATCTTACTTGTCAATAGTTTCCTCCAAAAATATACAGAAATCCTACATTTCATTCATTCATCTATTCATTTCTGCAAAGAAAACTGAATGAAATTGTTAATTTCAAAGTGTAGGTACAAACTTAAATCTCAAAGGATACCTTCACAGTGAAGACCAGAAGAACAGTTATAATCAAAGAGCATTTGCTCTCTATTAAACAGCTTCCTCCCTTATTTAAAAAAAAAAATGCTTTATGGATAGAACCATAAAAGAGCTAATAGAACAATGGCTCAGTGCCTGGGAGAAGAAAACCCAGAATCTGTAAAACAAATTAAAAAATTAAAAAATTAAAAATTAAAAAAAGAGCCTAGTAGGAGTAATTATTACAGATTAAAAAAACCTACATAATAAAACATTTCTTAAAATAGCAGGAAAGCTCTTTTGCTGATGCAATATTCAGACAAGAAATAATCTGCTTTAAATTCATACAAATCTCTTGCTTTACACAAACTTCCTGTTATTGTTGTGTTCTACTGGAACTATTTGGGTCAACTGTATATTTCAACATTTGTTTCTAACTGTTATATTTATGCATTAATATAATATGAAATATCCATATATTATGTCAGTCAGGGGTTGCCAGTTTACTCGGTGACAGAAAAGGGGTCCTGTCAGGAAAAAGGTTGGGACCCACTGCTTGAGATAATGATTAGCAGCAATGCCACGTATATGCGAGTTAATGATAATGTACAAAAAACATGCAAAACCTCTGATCATTTCACCTCAATTTTTGCCAGTTTAACTTAGCTCAATTGTTCAATTTAAGAGACAAGATACATCTATATGTGCAACACAAGATTAACGTGACATCACAGATCTACTACACAACACAGGGCATGAACCCAAAACCACAGAGAGAAAAACAGGACAGGTTTCACCACCATCTGCTGTCTATTACCATACCAGCCCACACCAAACAGACAGGACAGCTAACTATTAGTCAAGGTTCGGTAGCAAATTGTTTTATACACACAGGACAAGTCAACAGTAAATATGTTGTCCTCCAAGTTAATCCATGACGGCCACATTTTCTTGTTGCTGCTGTTGTCTCATGGATCAGATGTTTTTGGAAGCTAGGATGCAGCAGCGTTGTGCAGCCTTTCACCAGCATGAGCAACTATGACCTCCACTATTTCACACCCGCACGCACACACGCACGCACGTCTATTTGGTAGTGGCTAAAGCTCAGCCATCAGGAAAATGTGTACAAAATAAATGTTAACACACAACATCTGCAATGCTAAGGTGTGCAATATCACAAAGGCCAATACTTATTAGTCTACCCTTAGGGTGGACAAAATATAAACGACTAACACAACAAAGAGATTTTAGTTTTAAAGAAAATGAAAAAACAAAATAATTCAACATTATAACTCCAGGAAAGTATGATTTCTTGCAAGTATGATTTAGTTGAGTTAGATGAGTCTGCTAAATTGGCAACTGAAAAATGTATTAGATTTGGTATGAGCAGTCTCTTTAAGATTACATAGAGTTCTGTGTTAACATTTATTTGTTTGCATACTAATCCCATGTAAACCTGTCAGAGTGTAAGCACTGAACAGAGGCCAGCCAACCCATGCTGCTGCAGCACAAAGCTCAGGGTGGTTACAGGTGGTTGGTGGGTAAACTGGTGTCATTAATACTTACAAGGTTCTGAGAGGGAATGGCACCCTGAATGAATAAAAGATAGAAATATAAACTTTATCTGGAAAAACATGGAAACAGCAGGAAGGCAGATCCACTCTCTGACCTTCAGAAAAAGATCCTGTGAACTTTTTCTGTTGAAACAGTGGCCACTGTTGTTCATAAGACAAAGTTGATTTGATTTCACAGACCATTAGATTTTTTTGTACAAATTTTCTGTGTTTGCATGTGTGTATACCTGCGTGTGCACCAGCGTGTCATTAAACAGTATGAACCAGTGGTTGGAGAAACGTCCAGCATTCTGCAGGGTCAGAGATCGGTTGCTGCTTTCACACACCACCCGGCGCTGAGGGAGACGCAGGACCTCCTGATGAACACAAATGAATTATTTGCTGATTAAAATCTGACTAACTGATGATAACAACCTACATCACACTTTAGAGTAGACTTAGGAGAAGGACATATTGCATTTATGAATTAGAACCTTTATTATTATTATTATTGAAACTTTATTATTATTATTGAGACTTTCTGTGACAGAGTAGACAGGGACAGCATGGGAAAGAAATTCTCTCGACAATGTAAAAACTATAAATGTTTTTTCACCCAGTGTATTGGGGAAGCATGATAGCACATTTAAATAAGTTAATACAGAGTTGAGCTCACAGTGGTTTTTCCAGAGTGCGTCTTCCAGAAGAGGAAGGTGGTTTCTGCTTCCTTCTTCCTCCTCAGCAGGGACATAGACAGGGAGTCATACTGACCACAGCCCTGATGGAGAGACTGGTACTCTGTAGTTAACTGGGGGAGAAAAGAAAAAAATGAGAGGTTTAATTGGTTTGTGTTTTTTTTTTCTTTTTAATTTTAGAACATAAATTAGAGTCAACTTGACCAGCTCTTACAAAATTATATCTCCATTAGCAGATCACAGCTCTGCTTGACCAATAGAGCAAATCTGGCCTTTTCAATTGTGACCACAAAAAGAGGAAGACACAGAGGAATATTTTCTGTTTCACTGTGGTAAATATGATAAGCACTGACTTTGTAAAATAACAGCTAATAATACAAGAAAGCATAAATCTCCGCCAGATTTTCAAAACATGCTGTGCTTAAGTGAAAATGGATATCAACAAACTGCTTAGTTCAGTGGTAATAGATGTTAAGCTTTAATTTGTCATTTAAAAAAAGAAATGCTAAATTATTCAATCCAAATGTGGAAACAGTGGTTAAGTATTTTTGTTATTTTATTTAAGCTACAGTATCTTTGTTTAAATGCGACGACACATCTAAAGCTTGTTTTGTTCGATCATTCTTACTACATATCGTTGTCAAGTCTTGCAAGCAGATGTTGCAAAATGGGAAGTTTCTTACATCTGAGCCAATACAATGGCAGTAATATGTTACACTATATCGAAATTTACTCAGCGATGTGAAATAAACACATGAAAAGACATGGAAGAGAGAGGGAAAAGAAGGCAGATCAAAAGAGTCTTTCTCTCCTCACCACATCGTAACAGGACGCCAGTTTGAGCAGGACTCGGCTATACTGGTGGAGCTGCTGCAGAGGCCGGTATAACAAGGAAACCAGGTCAACATCACCACTAACAGACTGGTCTGACACACACAGCTGAGCGAGCGTGGTCTGCTGGTTGCCTAAACACTCACTGGACAGAGAGAGCAAAGCCAAGGAATCAGTTACCTTTGGTATTTTCATCTAAATGTGTGTCAGTTTTCAGTTGATGGAGATAATCAATTTTCTTTGCAGTTGCGCAGGATCACTTACTGCATTTTAAACTCATGATTTTTTTTCAGGAGAAAATACTTAAGAACTGATTATTTAGTGTGAGCATGATGATCAGCATGAATAGTGAATGTTTTCTGTGCTAACATTAAGACAGTGTTTCGACCAAAAATGCACAGTTGCTGGAGGCCTTTGCAGAGAATCTTGTTAATGTGCTTTTTGGGGGGCAAGGCAAAGTGAGGTGTAAAGTTATTCTCAATGAAAAACATAATGAAAACATAAAGGAGCTTACAGTGAGAGTTTATGGAGTGATCGGAATCCACCCATCACCTGGAAGTGACCTACCGAGGAACAATACCTAAAGAGAATCAGACAGAGAGAGAGAGAGATGGTAATTAGGGTTGTGATTGTAATTCATATGCGAGATACAATATAAAAAACGTCAAAAGAACCCGTAAGTCCTTGGGGAAAACAACTTGTGCTCTCTATCATATTAGCGGTATTCTTACTATTTTGCCATCAGCCCCTTCACTTCATGCACTATCTTCTGTCAACAGAAACTCTGTGAGCTTTCATTTTATTTACTCTGGAAAAACAGAGCCACCTTCCTGGTTTGTGTATCAAATCCATGATTTTCCATTTTTTTTCTGACAAACCCAAAGATAATGAAACTTTAGAAAAATAGTTAAGAGTCTGGTTACAGTCTTGACAGGAAGAATTAAAAAAAAAGCTTTGTATTCAGATATATGAAGTCATTTACAGTACAGACATATTCATTTCTGACTGTTAAAGTGTATGTAAAATAATATGAGCCTCAGTAATTGCCCTTAAAGAAAATTTGCGTTATATTAGAGTTCGATACAGTTTCTGTAAAAAAACTGGCACTAAATAAAGTGGGGTAAAATACAAGGTAAAATAGATTAACAGTAAAGTACAAAAAGAAAGAGTAACAGTGGGAATAAAACTGATACTTAAAGTACTGAAAATCACAAAAACTGTATATTTGCAACAAAGAAAACACAAGGGTGTCTGTACTGACAAATAGGACAAAAAGTTGACCCTTACTCTTTATAAATAGCCAGAAAGTGCTCAGTGTGCGTCAGCAGGGGAAGGGATGTGACATCACAGGCCTGCACATTGTGCAGGAGGTAGCTGAGTGACGTAGAGTGTTGACCAATCAGGACGCTCAGGCGACCAAAACTCTCACAGAGGGAGAAGAAGAGGTGAGTGCAAGGCTCACCTAATGACGGGCTCACACTCTCTGTGACACGAGAGCACATAGATTCAGTTGATGCATTCACTATAAGCGCACATATAAGATGTTCAAATCATTCATGTATTAATTCACAGATCATAATTATATTTTACGCACCATTCTTTCTACTTGCCACAATTTAATATATTTTAATTTGTATTTAGGAGGAACATTCAATTATTTAAAACCATTGGCATTACGAGGGTCAGAGGTGGAAATGTGGAGTAAATACACAAAAAACAACTGGTGCTGATCAAAAAAGGAGCCAGTTGAGAAATGCTCTCACCTCTGTTGCGTAGCGGCGTGAGAAGGAGCTTCCTGACACTGTTCAACCAGCAGTAAAACTGTCTCTCTGTGGAGGCCAGCTCATGAATCGCTGAGATAAAACCCATCACGTTCTGGTCTGCCAACACCAGACAGCTCTGACCGCCGCTGCAAACTCTGCTGATGTAACCCATCTACACACACATACACACACAGAAAAGAAATATCAGATATACATTAAAAGCATGATAATGTCATTTTATTTCAGTATTTTGAGGTCTCTCTTTATCTTGACTTTCTCCCTTCACTCAACGTACGTCCACCAGATTACAGGAAGGCAACTGTCTGCAGCGACTGTTTCTGTGTGATGTACTTATCTATTATCTGATCAAAGATTCCTCCCAACACCACATAAATAACTTTATGGGCCTACTTTTTGTATTTTAACAATTTGAAATAAAAACACTACAATGTTTCAGTTGGAAAAGTGCTCTACCCATCATCTTCTGTAACATCTTAACACACCAGCATTTTTTTTTTTGTCAGTCAATATATTTTTTCAAACTGTTTTTTTCGATATATTGCAGATTTTTATGAGCTTTCACATTGGAAGTAAAGGCATAAACAAGTCACTTTTTGCAGAACAGGCATCACGTCACAAAATCACAACCTTAAAAAAATGCTCCTTTGAGAGTTTGTGATTCTCATCACACTATACTGTATGACTAAGGACACAAACATTATAAAGACAATAAACTCAAGGAACATGTGTGAACAACGCAGAGGCTCTTTACCGAACTAAAGATTGTATATAAAGATGGATGACATGACAGCTAATCAAAAGTGAAGTTAGAACATCTCAATTGCCCCTTATGGTTGGCTGCAGTATAGGTCATAAACCCCGCCCCCTCCATGTAAGCAAATAGGACATGGACCAATACAAAAGCCTGAAGTACACATTTTTAATGTTTTTTCAAGGTAGGTCTTATTATGCTGATGTTTGTTCAACTGTTCGTTTTGCTGATTTGTTTGGTTTTAATTAGTTTTTGATGCTATAAAAAGCCGGTTTGAAGACATGATTGACAGCTGTTTGTGCGCAAATCGATGTGCTCGTGATCAACACTGTGCTCAGGATTGGTCTGATGGGTGTAAGGACAGAAACTCGACACCACAGAGATCGCTACTGCGCAGGTGCGCAGACTCTGGCTCCAAATTATGTCACCAGTCCAAGATGGCAGCAGCCATATTTGTAATTCTATGGTCCAAAATAAGATGCCAGAATTTATAACTCCTTTCGACCTTGAAAAAAATCACATGCTAGATCCATTCCTTCAACTCTTACCTTTCACAATAAAAGACCTTTACATACACAATGCATAACTGTTTTCAAGATAGAACTCAAAATCACTTTAGAGTGAATCTATCTGAACCTTAAACAAGTGTTGCAACTGTCACAAATTCTCACCGCCGCAAAAATGAACACTTGTGTTTTGGACATACAAACCTCTACGCAGAAGGGCAGCAGGGTGGGTCTGACTGTATAACTCTCTGCTCTCCTTGGTGACCTCTGGTGTGACCTCTCAGTCTGCGCTGACGTTGGTTCTTGCTGCTGGCCGCAGTACAACAGGACTGGCTGGACGCATTCTCCATCAGCAAGGAGGAGGGAGTGGCTCTGACCGGCGGACACGTCCCAAACCCGGAGACCATCAGACAGCTACAGTGGCCAGCCAGGGACAAAACACAGAATGTTACTGTTATTTTGGTAGATCTATTAGTGTGACTGCAACATGATTACTGTATATTTTTACATGTTACCTGGCATAGTTTATTGTAGAGTTACTCTTTCGCTGCTGTCTCTCTGTGATTGTAGCATGTTTGCATTCATATTCATATGACCTGGAGTATGTTTTAAAGTGCGATATTCACCCACCTAATGCAGTGTTTCTCCTACGATGTTACAGGCCTGGTGCACCGCCTGGCCAAAGAGACCCCCCCACCAGGCCTAAATGTTTGCGAGGTTTGCATAAGAGGGCAAAGTACACTGTATTTTTTAAACCTTAGAATTCCTGACCTGCCCTACTCTGCTTCTTATTGGCTAGTACTCAGTGCCTGACTGAAGACAGGCAGGAGCTGCAGCGAGGGAGAGGCTAGCTGCTTCGACCTGCAAAGCGAGTCACTCTGGAAGTCACCACACACACAACGGCAGCAAATCCCGTCAATTTTCAAAGTAAAACATCCCATGCAGATTGTTTTACTTAATCAACAACAGCAAGACATTATAGAGGAAGTAGTCCATCTAAAAGATATAATAGAGCTATTAAATTAGATTTTTTATTGCTGTTGATGTCCATACATATGTATGCTCAACTTGCTTTCGATGACGTTGTTCTTGTTCTATATTGTTCGCTGTGAAAAACAACTGTTAAAATGTGCTTTGACAATATTGTTTCACTATGGTCATGCCAATAAAGCATCCTTGAATTGAACTGATATTTATACCTGACAAAATAACGTACTCTACATTTAACTACATTCATACAAGTATTACTTCATTTTGATAAATATTTGTACCTGACAGAATTACTCCACATTTTACTACAATTGTACAGAATTAGTCTATTTTGATAGACAAACTACTCCACATATATACAGGTAGTAGTCCATTTCCATCCTGTTAAGGTTTTTTTCAGTGTGTACCACCGGGCCTGAAATAAATTCTAGGTGAAACACTGTAATTATGATGCTGATATATTACTTTAGAATTTTATATCATACATTTCTGTGTTATATACTGTCAGATTATGGTATAATTCAACTGTTTGATTGACTTCAGTATTTGACTGTGTAAATAACTGAATTTTTATGTCAGTGAATAAGAAAAGAAGAATTAAGAAGCATGTCAAGAAACATGTAAATGTATCACTAAACATGATAGACAGGTTGCTGTACCTTTGCCTGTTGAGGTACAGTAACAGGACTGTTGACGTGACCGAGCTGTCCACACATGTTGCTGCCCCATGAGTACACCTGAAAAACACCAGATAAGTCAGCTGACATAAAAGTGTGTGTGCTCTTGTACTCTGTGTTTGTGAGGACCAATCAGATTTTTTTCCCTTCACTTCTTTTTTTTTTTTTTTTTTTGACCAAAACTTTATTGGCTTTTTAAACAATTATAACATTAAACCAACAAAACAACCATAAAGAAACTGCAAGGATACATAAAAAAAAAAAAAAAAAAAAAAATATATATATATATATATACATATATACATACATACACACATACATATATATATACACATACACACATACATACATACATATACATATATGTACATACATGCACATACACACACATATAATATACATTAATACATAGACATATACATATATATACATGCACACATACACATAGTTAATATAAATAAAGTTAATTAAATTAAATTAAATTAACAGAAAAATAAATGAGAGATCAAAATATCAGCATAGAGGTACGGGGCTAAAGCAGAATATAGCATATTCAGTGTGTATCAAGATACAAATGAATTACTACAAAAAGGGGCTACTGCCTGATCATGAGATGTAGCCAAGGTACTTGTTCCATTTCAATTCATACCTATCCACCTGGTTGTTAATCCTAAAGGACAGTTTCTCCAGTGCTGCCACCGTTCCAAGCTGTGAAAACCATACATGTACCGGAGGAAGATCAGCTGATTTCCATTCTTTAACAATTATCTTCCTACCCAACATAATTGCTGTGTGTATCCAGTCGGCTAGAGGTGCAGGGAGGGTGCTTAGCGGGGATTGGTCCCCCAGAACATACAGACTAGGTGTGTAAGGTATATCTTGACCTGTAATCTGCTTTATATTTTCATGTATAGCACCCCACAAAGTCTGCACCTTGGGACATTCCCACAAAAAATGGATGAGTGTACCATGATCATTCTCACATCTCCAGCAAGTTGGACTATCTCTAAGTTTAACTCGGTACAGTCTTGATGGTGTCCAGTATACTCTGTTAATTATTTTAAATTGTACTAGTCTAGTTCTGAGTTCCCGTGACATCTTTTTTGAATTGCGCAGGATTATTTTCCATTCTGTATCATTAAAATTTTGCTTCAAGTCGACCTCCCAGGACTTCTTAAGATTAGAGGCTGGTCCTTGCTGTGCCAGTAATATTGAGTAGTATTTTGACGCTTCATGACCAGCTCCAAAGATGGTAACTATTACTTTAAGGAGGTCAAACTCTAATAACAGATTGGGGTTGGGCCCTAAAATTGTCAATAATAAATGTCTGATTTGAAGATACTTCCAGAAATTGTTATGTGGAAGGTTGTATTGCTCTTTGAGCTTTGCAAAACTTTTCACTGTAGACCCCTCATACATATCTTTTAGTGCCAGGATGCCTTTTTCTGCCCACAATTTCCAGAAAAATGTTTTTTTACCGATAAGGAGTCTCGGATTTAGCCAGATGCTGGAAGATGGGTTAAGATAAAAATTAAATTTGAAAATAGAAGACAACCTCTTCCAAATCCATCTTAGATGGAGAAATATGGGATGATCACTAACAGTCTCTGGTAGTTGAGCAGTGGTAAAATATATCAGAGGAAGACTGTCACAGATATAGTTCTCTATTTGGAACCACGGTGGTGCACGCTCGGGGGGTAGGGTCCAGTGGGCGAGGTGTCTCATACTGAAAGCGTAATGATAAAGCAATAAATTTGGAATACCCAATCCGCCCTGATCCACTGGCCTTTGCAATTTTTTCAGGCCAAGTCTAGGACGTTTGTTGCTCCACATTCCCTTCACTTCTTTAAAGCATTGTATGAAACAGATAAAGCTCATGGTTGGACTTTGGGTAAGACATGTAGTTGTGATGGTTCAGGAATACTGTCAAGCACTGGGAGCACGTTACGTCAGTGAGATTCCTAATACAAGGTTGTGTGTGTGTGTGTGTGTGTGTGTGTGTGTGTGTGTGTGTGTGTGTGTGTGTGTGTGTGTGTGTGTGTGTGTGCGTGTGTGTGCGTGCGTGCGTGTGTGCGTGTGTGTGTTACCTGGCAGTGAGCAGTGAGCGCCAGTGAATGGTGTGACCCTGCAGTGACTTTGATCACCTCCTCGCCTGTCAGAGACTTGATACACAGAGGCTGAAGTCTGGATAAAAACAAACACACACACACTGTAACACCACATCTACACTGAAAGCGTTTCAGACGTGTTTTTAAGACATCCATTTTATGCAGATGTCTGCAAAGGACGCATAATGGCTTGAGTTTCACTAACAATACATAAACAAAAACATGGACAAAGGTGTATTTTTAAGCTTCAAGTCTAGGCACAAGTTACATACTTGACTATAATTACTGTTACATTAACTCTAGTCTTGAGTATTTCATTCCTTTGTGACTCAGAAAGTTAAAATCCATTTCCTCACATTCATTTCATTTTGACAAAAATAAAAAAAATGCTGAAATTAGGGCAGTTTAGCCATTAGAAAACTGTTTTATTCACATTTCAAATCTATTCACTGTCTTTTACGATGTGATTTAGCTGTTAACAATAGCTATACCGACATGGTGTTTTCACATGGAGCCAGTAAAGACTGAACCTCCAAATTAGTTGTGGGACAAACTAAACTAAACTAAAAATATTTAAGAGTAGACATACTATAAGTGTTTGTGTGTCCACACCTGGCCAGCTGATCTCCGTGTCCCAGTTGCCCCTCAGACCCGCGGCCCCAACTCCACACCTCTGTCTCCAGAGACGGCAGCCCGTCTCCAGCCTCCTCTGGTGCTGCAACCTGGGGCCGACCAGCAGAGGATGGCCTGTGGGCACAAGGCCGCCGTCGCCGTGGAGACCCTGAAAGAAAAACAAATGACCTAATGTTCAAGTCCTGGTAACGGTGTTGTTTCAACCAACTGAACCATCACCTACTAGTTACATTTAAGCATCTGTCAAAACTGCAAATGCACTTCATCTGTCAGACATAAAAACAGCCACTACAAACAGAAGGAGGTAAATGATCATGATACTGCAACATGATTAAAAAAATATAATCAGAGAAAAAAATCAATGCACGAAGTGTCTCATATGAAAAGCAAAACATATGTCTGTTGCTGGTCTGTGTTGCCTTCTCTCCACCAACAAACTGCCCCACAGTTCATTCCACAATTTACTCACCAACCTAAATAAACTGTACTACATGGGCTAACACATGCTGCATAAACCACACTGAACAGGTTTGGTATGAACACGCCCTAATGTCTTAGTGAGATCCTGTGGAACAAACTTGTAAAACCTTGAATCCTCTAAATAGCCAGCAGTGAGCTGCATAAATCTGTCAAAGTCATGTAAGCAGGCACAGAGCAGTAAATCACAGCAGCAACAACTGTGAAAAGCAGGTAGACCCAAAAGAAAAACATTGAAGCTTAGGTCAAGATAAAAAAAAGTAACATGAGATGAGTTGTGTGGAAGATCCTGGAGTTTTTATAAACACTTGGGCAAGCCATACTAGAGCTACACTCGAAAAAGTCAGGCAGCTAAGAGTTGGAATGTTGAAGTTGCACTATAACACTGTTCTGAAATGGAAATATGATTATATTTCAAATTTATAGTGTTTTATACTCACAATGCTACTGAAGAGGCTTCCAGAGGTATTTCAGAAGACACATTTTAGTTTTTTTTTGCTTTGGGTTTTTTTAAACAAATGTTACACTGTTGAAGTGGATTTAAGACTAATTTCTAAATATATTTTAGTTTGTTTACTCAGTTATTTCATTTTAAAAAGTGCTGAACTAAGTGTAACAATTTCTGAAGACACATTTTTGTTTACTTTAAAAAACAAATGTTGCATAAAAGAGCCATATAAAAATATTTTGTTTACTTAATTTTTTTAAAAATAAAATCAAAAATAATATTGTTTTGATGCAGACATTTTTTTCTGTATATCACTTCAGAACTAATAAACTGTCAAGCATATACACTGGACTGATTTTAATAACTTTAAAGTACTTGAAGTGAGCATTGTGCGGCTGTATTTTCTTGATAAATACATATTGGATCGGGACTCGATAACGACAGATGATCAATATCAAATGACTCAGATCAAGATCAGGGGCAAAAAACGGGATCAGGACATTCAAAATGGATCCATTTGTATTTCCTGTTGGAATGCTTTGTTTTAGTGTGTTGTGTAGGTGAATGACACCAGTACAAGAAGTCAATATGGATCCAAGCTGCTGCATTCCCAGGGAAATGGTCTATATTAAAGAGATTATATGACACTTCTCCTATATAATGAGAAAAAATGGAGTCTGGGTGTGTTGATGGGAACAAAGCCCACACATTATTCATGACATTACACAGACTTCGAAAATTGTCATGAACCTGACCTGATTCAAGCCAGGGGGAATTCTGGAAACTACAGCCCCTTAAGGCTCAAATCTGGCAGGTCGGTCAGGCCCAATTGGGTTTGGGCGGAGCGTCAAGCCTCTAAGCCACACTGGTGAACAGAGGTTATGAATTGTAAATTTTCTGCTATTTACTATCTATGGGGTTCCCAGACACGCTCATGGACAAAATTTCAAAATTTGTCCATGACTTTTCAAGGACTCATAAAAGCCTTTTATGTGTCCCCAACTTGCTGAGTGTCTTTTAAACTTGTCAAACTCAAAATCAAATCTTTAAGACCCATACTCTGTCAAAACGTCACACATTGATACATGTTAGAGCTACATTATGTCAACAGCTACAGCAAATAAATTTGCTATTATGTTACGTTACTTGGCAGGTTATCCACAGAAGATTACTGTCACAATTTCATTACACACTACAAAATTACATGACTTTTCAAAAACTTTCAATGATTGTTACTATCTCCATTATGTTTCCATGCCTGGAAAATGTGATTGTGAAATTCCATTACCCTTCTAGGTTTCCATGACTGTGGGAGCCCTTTATCTAATAAATACATAAAGACTTCGGTGAAAAAAAAAAATCTGTGTGCTGGATGGTTTTAAGATCGGTGCAGACTTTCACTCTGACACTTCTGAAACTTTAGGCAAACCAGAAAACAAGACGTTAGTCTGCAGCGTCTGCTCATCAACATTTCCCTAAAGGTACAACCATGCCTGTGTTTTACTGGAACTACTGATACACGTCATATACTCTCCTGTAGATATATAAAGTGTAAAGAGATTTTAAATGTTTAATTCAGATATGAAAAGCATCCATACAATATTCACCTCATTTCACAGAGGCAATACAAGTTATACTGTGACTAGGGGACTTATTTCTAATGCGTTGTCATTTTCATTCTGTCCTGAAAACTAGTTAATTATTATGTTATATCAAGAAAGAAAATAATGTTATCTAGAGTGAACAGCGATATGTCTATCATGTGATCTTGTATATGCTGTGATCTCGACTTCTATCAGTTGATCTGAGCTTTTAACGTCAGATCCAGGAGAACTCTTTCTTGTTCAGTGTGTCAAAGTGAAAAGCAAACACAGGCAGAGGTTTTGTGTTTTTCTGTTGGAGATAACATTTCTATTCTTTCCTGTTAGCCAGGCTGCACCTTCACAGAGGAACACCTAACTGTTATCAGGTAATCTATGAGAAGTGCTTTTGCAGTCTACTGTGGCACATTTGAAAAAGAAAAAACAAAAAACAATCTCATATCTGTACACTTAATAAAAAGCTGGAGCCAGCAAATGCTTAGCTTATCACCAAGTCTAAAAAAAGAGGGGGAGCAGCTAGCTTGACTGTGTTCAATGTTAAAAAATATTTCAACCAGCAACTCTAAAGCTAGCTAGCTAAACCATATTAATCAGAAAAATAAATACTTTATGGATCCCTGGGGGAAACTGGGAAATAAGCTCATAGCTAAACATTAAACAGCTTCTTCCAGTCTTTAAACAAAGCTAAGCAAAGCTAATAGTGACTTGGTTCCATACTTAGGGTGGAGTATCAATCCTCTCATCTAACTCTTGGCAAGAAAGTAAATATTTCCCAAACGTGTTGTAAAGTTCACACCCTGCTGTTCCTACCACGTGTGGGTGTTCCGGGCAGGGAGCGTCTCCTGTTTGCTGCTGCTGCTGCTGCGTTCCCCTTCTGGTTTATATTTGTTAAACTAGAGCTCTTCTGCCCTTGCAGCGTCTGCTTCTCTGACTCCAGACAGAGCCGAACTTCTTCCAAGCACACAGGGGAGGAAGAGTATGCCACCGCCACGCCACTGTTACCGTGGGAAGGAAGGTCAAAGGTTAGGCAGCAAATACACTGAAGATGACAATCATCTTGGTGTGCGGATACCAAAACCTAGTGCAGTTCTTACTATGTGAATCTGCATTTGTATACACCCCCTTTTGTAGTCTGATAAAATAAAAAAATATATGAAAATAAAGTTAAGCTTGACTTTGATTATTTGCACAATAATTACACAAAGGCGAAGAGAAATCATTTGAAGAAAATGAAGATCCACAAAAACAACAAATAACAACAAATAAAAATGTCCTTTCTACTGTTAAGGAGACTACTTCTCAACATGACAATACTGAAACACTGATCCATTGCGCTGCCCAAAACTCTTGACAAAACAAAGTGCTTTGTTGTCAACTACAGTAAACTTGGTCTTACTTGTTAGTTTGACTCTTAATTGGTGAGTCTTCTTTGTAACTGGAAGTCAACAGATCCGTGGAAGGAGTTGAAGAAACACAACTGTCATCTTGAGAGAACAATGGCAGGGAAGAAAGAATAAAAACATTTAAGGACAAGGAAAATAGATTAAATACTAAAGAACAAAGAAACAAACACTGAGGAGAATCAAAGCAAGAAATGAAGGAAAAATCAGAAAGGCAAACACACGATGGACAACAAACTAAGTGCAAACAGCCATAAAGAAATAAAGAACCTGTGAAAAAGAACAAAAAACAATGTTTAGGAACAAAAAAAGAAAAGGAAATAAATGAAGTAACACACAAAAGAACAAATAAACTTCAAAACAAAGGCAGATGGAACAGAACAGTTTTTGCTACCTGAAGTGTAACTGCTCAGCGAGTCGGTATCTCCTGGCCCGGTGGTGTGCTGCATCTCCACTGACTGACTGGAGAGTTTCTGGAGGAGGTTTTGAAGCTCGACTTCATCAGAGAAAGCAGAGTTCTTTTTGGCTCTCCAGCCTGACAGTGGGTGAGAATTTGGGCTGCCGTCTGTGTTAGTGAGAGGTTGAGTGTGCCCAACTTGAGGACTTGTCCTGAAATTTTGAAATAAAGGTAAAAGAGAGAAAAACTAAAAGGCAAGAACATCTACGTTCTTTTATGGATTTTTCAAAGCAGTGACACAGGTTAGAGTGTCAAGTGTTAACAATAATAATAATAATAAATGAAAGTGTTAGTTTGAATTTTTCTAAGGTGTGGTTGTATGATGTACTTATCCATAGTCAGTGTATCATTTTGTCTACTATTATCTTCCTGTCAGCCTTTTCCAAAGATTAACTGAAGCCCTTAAATCGCTCTCTTCAAAGCCACCAGGCTCCACTGACATAAACAGTAATTTAGCAGCAGTACATAGCTTAGCTTTCGTGCTGGCGAGGGGGTTGAAGTATTATAGATCATTAAGATTGATAACACACAATTCTAAAGGAAAGCTTCGCTCAGTCATGAAGAGACACATTACAGGGGTCTAGGAGTGTTTATGTGGCATCATTTCGCAAAAACCTACATCAGGTTACGTGGAAAAACATTAGGGCTTGGAAAGAGAATATTCGATGCTTAAACATATGTTCTTCAACCAAAATGTGAATGTTCGGATTTAAATATATGAGGAACACTACTGGGAAACTACAGAATAGCATAAAAATGTCAGAAAAAAATGTACCTGCCGTTCCAATGCAAAAATTTCAGGCTAAAAGAGAAACCCATTGCTTATGTTATACCGTACTGTTTAGTGTTAGATTTGCCATCCTCAGAAAATGGATATGAGCCTGCTGCAGAGCCCGGGCTGCTGCCAGCTGGCCTTCCCCCGGGTTGGATCCTTCGTCTGGGGCCTCCTCTCCTGGGAGAGGTCTGCTGGGAATGCAGACCAAAGAGGAGCTTCAACCAGTGCTGAAAAAGCTTAACCTCTTAAATGAGAATTAATCTAAAACATTTTTACAGCCTGTAAATATTGAGCTTTTACACTGCTCTGGTCACAAAAAGATGGCAGAGCAGCCTAAAAGCATATTTTTTCCTTAACTTTTTCCTCCACGGAGAGTAGTTACCTCTCCTGTCATGACTTCAGTCAGCTCCACTCCCAGCGGACAGTAGTGACCACCATCAACTGCAGATGGCTCCTCCCTTTCCGTCACTGAATAATGAGGTGACTGACCGCGCTCCCGCATCTCAGAAGGATTCTGGCGATTTTGTGGAGGTAAACTGCGAACCAGGGCCAGGCTGTGGTACGCACCACAAGACACCTGTGGGAAATAAATAGAGATTGTATTTCTGAGCACAGCACATAGTATTCTTTGTCATTTACTGTAAATCTGACAGTAAAGATATCAGGAAGAGAAACTACCTGAATAACATGTCTCCCTGCCAAGTGCTCCACCTGCACCAAAGACAGAAGTAATACAAATGTGTTTATTAAAATTAAACATACTCTCATTTCAAGTGCTTGAACACATGCAAAATGCCATTGATTCACCATCAGTTACAACATCAATTTAATGTTATTATTTCTCTTACACAAAAAAACCCCACAAAAGATTCAATTTTCAGCAACAGAATCAATATCCACAAAAGGTTTGAGTCAAAAATGTTCATTTTGACTTCATGTGACTGAATTTTGAATGCTGAAAGAGCTTTACACAAATTACCTTCTGTGGTTTCCACACAGGGAAGGTGTTGGTGACCAGGCCAAGCTGGCAGCCGCTGCCCCAGGCCCACAGCTCGTTCTGGGCCGACAGAGCCAAACTGTGCTCTCGGCCAAGAGCCAGATCCACAATACGAACCACTGCTGGAGGAACGACCTCACTGTCCACCACAGAGACCAGGCAAGGCTCTGAAACTGACACAGGATGTTTTACATAATTTATCTTTTTTCGATATGCATTCACTGAAAAAATAAATACATTCACCGACTGAGGTTAAGTAGTGTGTAGGACAGGCAAACAACCTGGAAAATGTGGGTTGAAAAGGAGAAAGGAAGGAAGGAGATGAGGTGTTGGCCAACCTGTGATGTTTGTGACCGTGCCCCTCTCAGTCAGCCCACACTGTCCTGCAGTGTTCTCCCCCCACATGTAGACACTGCCCTGCTCACTCAACGCTCCGCAGTGGAAACCACCAGCAGCCACTCGGATCACCCTGCTCCCCAGCAGAGAGACCTCCAGTACCGGAGCAGACACTGGGATGCTCAGATCCCTCCACAATAACTCTCCAAAGGAATACACCTGTCCACCTGAAAGAAAGCAACAACTGGAGTGGAAGCGGGCAACCTTGACCACAAGATGTCTCAATTTTATTAGAATTTGTAGCTTAGGGTAGAAATATTGATAATGAACACACAGAAATCTCCCTTTCAAATACTGGTTGGGAGATATGGACAAAATGTCATGCTAGTCATTATAACTGTGTAGTATCTTCACAATGCTGAGAATGAGAATTCTAAATCACAATATCATTATGCGTGTTATAGCACTGAACGGTAACACAGGCCTAATCCCCCACCCCCCCCCCACCCCACACACACACTCACCCTGTGTAAGCAGGAGTCCATGGTGTTCACCCAGAGCGGCCTGCAGAACAGGCCTGGACAGCAGCACTCTCTCTGGACAGAGCTGTGCACTGGGGCCCTTTGACTGCCAGAAGTGGAGCAGACCTCGCTCTGGAGGTGTGGGGCCCTGCTCATCTGCAGGGCTGCAATAAAGCATGCAACTGAATCACCAACATCAGCCTGAGTGTGGGCCTTACATTTATATATAACCTGATCTCAAATCCAAACCAGCTGAGCACAAGCCAGGTCCTGAATCGCTTTCTAATCTTTAATTCATTGTAGTTAAGACACAGATGCAAGTTCTCTGAAAGGTGATTTGTCCACCACTACTTGTTTGTTCAGCACCCTCAGGCCCTTAAATGTTTGAGGGAGGAGAACAACATCTGTAAGTATCTCACTCACACTTATCTGGCCAAAAATATATTTCAGAACTGCAATGCAGAGGCACAAACACTGGCCAGACACTCTTTAGATGAAGGTCTCATTGCTGCAGGTCTTGGCAACTGCCAGTCGAGGAGCTCAGCTTACTCCAAGTCACTGATAAACAGGGCTGGAAACTAACTTTTTTTTGCCCACCTGCCATCGGTGTTGTCGCTGCAGAGTGTAGGAAATCTAGTTGCCATTTCACAAATTATTTCTTAATTTAACTAGTTTCTCACATTTAAGCACTTTGAACTGAAGTAATGGTCTGAAAGATGATATATACACTAATTAAATCTAAACTGACTGTTAGATTGAGAGGTCAGTCTCATCTCACATAAAGTCCATATCACATCTAAAGGTAGGGGTGGTGATCTGGCTTTGGTATTCCACATGTTTCCAGTGAAGGTAACTGGAGAAATATAATCAGGACAGGGACAGCTCAAACAATGTGTGTGTGTGTGTGTGTGTGTGTGTGTGTGTGTGTGTCGGTGTCTGTGTGCATGCATGTGCATTTGTGTACCTCTCCTCTCTGTTCTCCATCACTTCAGACTCTCCATTCCACAGGACAGTGAAGGCATCTTTATTAATATGTTTCTCGTCTTCTGTTCACTCCCAACAGTAAATCATTTTTCGTGAACAAAGAGAATCCTCTGTCCTGTTTTGTCACTTTTTTTGTTCATCTGACTTCAGGTGACTGTTTTTTGTAAAACACCTGTTTGTCAAAAAAAAGGAAAAAACAACAACAAAAATACAGTTTTTAAGTGTGGCATGTACAACATAGACAGGTCTCAGGATCAGAAAAATATTCATCACATTCACAATTGTCAATGCAATTTCAAGCAACACAGCAGTGACTGTTCTTATACTTTACAATAAGATTTGCCATTGATTTGCAACCATCCAGAGAGGAAAAGCTTTCATTTAATTTGAGTGTGCAAAGAAAACCAACTCTTATCTCTTGAACTTGCTTGACACTGGTAAATCATCAACACGAATACTTAATCACCTTATCATTAATATATCAATACATGTATATGGACATACATGTCAGTTAATATGATTTTAGCATCTTGTTTATCAAAGTTATCTTAACTTGTAGTGCATTTATCAGCTTTTTCAGAGGCTTTCAGCTGCATTTTATAGTCCTCATCAATTTGCTCAGAAACCTTGAGTCCAAATTGTTTTGTCATATGTTCAAATTCAAGAACTTTCACTTTTTTGTGATTTTCTGTCAATCAGAGCTAGCTAATTTGTAATGTTTTCACGGGGAGAAAGGGTGGTTTCCTGTGATCATCAGCTACTGGATTCCTCTGGTCTGTGATGACATGCTGACAAGTCACAACAACTCAGTACCCAGTAAACTATTTGAGATTCGTGTCATTGCTGCTCCACGCTGCTTATATGCTTTACAGTCACTAAATCTGCTGAAACACATCACATCAACACAGAGCTCATCATCACACACGCGTTAAAGCCACTTACGTTGCGTTCACAGAGATTAAGTTAGCTAACGTTAACAGACAGCGGGCATGTTCTGTCACCGACTGGAAACAGAGACTCACGTTAATTACCTTGCCAGGAAAACATTTGCCAGCATTTTTACCGATAGCGAATTTTGCCCCCCTCTGAAAAGAGGCATGAAGGTCGTGTATTATCAATTTGTGGTGGTTGAGCTAATAAACTAAAGTTGGTTAGCTTAATGCTACAGCTGCTAAAGAAGCTAACTAAACTCACCAACAACTGCCAGTTGGAATCCGGGAGATCGTCGCGGAGATTTGAGAGGAGGAAACTTTGAATGAGTCCGGATAACTGTATGAAGCTGTCACGGCAGAAACACTGAGCTATGACATTTCTGAATATTTCAATCAGTGCAGCGCAGTGGAAGCAGAAGTTGTGTGTGACACTTCTGTGTTGTTGGGAGCCACCTCTCTGATGGCAGCCGGGCAGGGACAAACACTACGGCTGTGCCACACCTGTTGCTGCTGCGGTGTGTCAGAGAGGCGAGAGTGAAACAAGAGTTTTCACTCTGTCTCTGTTTCCAGTGCTGGACTCTGACTGTCAGCCTGTGTAGACTACATGAAGTCCTTGAAAAAATATTTAAGTAAAAGATAAGTTCAGAAATGTACAGTACCGTGCAAAGGTAGGCTACCATATATCTGTTGTTTTAGCACAGTTGCTATGGGGGTATTTATATATTTATTTATCAGTCTATTTTTAAGATGCAAACAAAATATTACAGAGAATATGTACAATGCATTTATTATTACTATTATTATTATTGTTATTATTATTATTATTATTATTATTATTATTATTATTATTATTATTATTGTTATTATTAATATAATAATGATAACAATATTTTAAATAGCTGCTTCAGAGCCGAGTCAATATATAGTGTTACCTTCCTTTACATGAACCCCCTTTTGGGCAGACTATCCTTAAATAACATTCTGTTATATCAGAGGATTACTATTATAAGTCTCATATTTTCAACCCAAGAGAGTTCAAGACATGCTAAGTCGAAAGGAAGGTCACACAATGCTTGCAACTTCAGCCCATTGAAGTTTTTTGTTTGTTTTTTCTGAAATAGATTAATTTTGAAACACTGTACGCATATTTCCTGTATATTCTGGTTGTATTTTAGTAAAGACATTACTGAGATATGTATGACCATAACATCCTTCTTAAAATAACAAAGTTTAGGGTGGCCTAAGACCTTTGCACAGAGCTGTACAAAACATTGATTAGTAGAGTACAATGTTAATATTGTACTTTGCCAACTTACATTAGGCTACTGCTTCCTCAACACTTCATCAGTGTCAAGGTAACAGGACTTTTTTATGTGATACTGAAAGCATAATTTTTTACAGTACAAAAACAAAGCAATAAAACTCTAAATTGATTTCTTAAAATTAAAGGGAAACTACAGTTTTAAATTATTTATTATTTATAGGCTATATGTTATTTCTGTGGTCTATACCAGGGGTCGGCAACCTTTACAATGAAAAGAGCCTTTTTTGACCAAAAATAAATTTAAAAACCTGTCTGTGGCCGCAAAACATATGTGAGTCTTATAGTTAACGTAAAACAGCCTATTAAGTCTAAATAATTCTTTCAAATATTTGTCTAAATACATATTTATTAACATATTTTACAACAATGTGGCGACTCTACAGTGGGCTTTTCATGATAATTTTGTACTTTAACTTTCTAGAGTTGGCAGTTAAAGCAAACAAATCTTTTTACACTGTTAAATCTTCTATTTTCCTCCAAGACTTTTGGATTTGTAGTACATAACTAGCCTAGGGAAACTCGAGACAAGCCACCGTCATTGAGGTTTGGCAAAATTTAAAAGAAAAGGCACCAGGCCATAGACGTATGACACAAATTTCATTTAAGTTTAATCTAATTATTCTATGGGTTTTCTAGAAGTGGAAAGTGTATGCATTTATTTAGACCTAGAACAGGAAAAAATAAATACATTAAAATGTGAAAAAAAATTCATGTCCAGTGTGTCAAAGCCACTGGAAGCCAGTAGACAGGTGCTACATGTGGCTCCAGAGCCACAGGTTGCCTACCCCGGGTCTATACAGTCCAAAAAAATTAATACGCTAAATATGGACCAATTCCAAAAGTTGGAGAGGTAAAACTTGGAGAGGGTATAAAGTCCGGAGCTGCTCCACAGACAGTGAATGGTTAAAAAAAAAGGTCAGGATGGCTCTGAGAGCAGCCAGGGGAATGTTCTGAGTATATGGGAACATTTTCTATTTCACAACAGTGGAAATAGGCTTATTTTGGTATTTAAAAAAAAAAAAAAAACATTCTGTGGGTCCAAATAACCAGTCTCTGATTCACTGTCTATGGAGCAACTCCAGCCTTTATACTTAATAACATCACAAGAGACGTCTCTAGTTTCTGGCATTGAGAACGCATGTACACCAATATTGCTTAAACTTTCCTCGCCCATGAAAATAGCACACTGGAATTTTTAACTTAGATGGTAATCCCTTTTAAATATTGAATAATTCTCCAAATCATCTGCAGGTCCTTAAGATATCTTAAAATGTCCCAAATGAAGTGTGATAAATATAAGGGCTTAAAAGTCATTTAATAGTCTTAAATTTGATTTTTTTTTAAATGTCATATTGATTGAAATCATACCTCACACACATACTGTAACTAAGTAGGGGTTTTCTGAATGTAGGATGTGGGTTTGTCTGTCACATAACAGTGTTGATGGTTGCTTTTTGTATAGTCTTTTTGACGACTGCTGGGGGGGCAACCTTACATATGTTTTTTAATGTGTTTTATTGGTTTTTTATGTCATTCTGCTGATTGTGGACACGTGACAAATTTCTGTGAAAATTGACAATAAAGTATTATATCTCATTGCCACAAACAATTTATCACATTTAATTTTTCCATCTTTTCATTTTTGTTTTGTCAAAATGAACCAAGCTCGTTTGTGTGAAAGTCTAAGAACCATATTCCCGCATAAAACCTACCTCTGCATGGAATTACTGGCAATCCTTGCATAGGAAAAATGCATTGTTTTTTTGTTTTCTTTAAACTGTCTTATATTTGGTTAAAATTGTCTAAAGGGTAGTAAAAAGCATTGAATGTAAGTGTCTGATACCTGTAGACATCCTGTAGTTGGCTTATATGTATATAAGTTGTGTTCCGTTATGTTGTTATAATACAAGAAAATAACTGCAAATGTAATTTTGTTTATTGGCCTTCTTCCATGATTACTGTTGTTATCATAACAACACAATATGCACATGTAATTGTTTGTGCAGATTGGATTCCCATGGGTTCCTCAGCTGTGTGTTGGACAGCAGAGGTCTCCCTTCTCTGAATTGCAGAAGCAGCATCTGCTACACCTGACCTTTCCAGGCTCAGATTGAAGTGCAGATGACCTACAAGTGGTGCGACATAACACTGACACAAACACATTTGCACTGATCAGGATTTGAAATGTAGACTGTACAAAAAAAAACATGTGAACCTTGTTCTTAGACAGGATATACCAAAAATTGCTGTGAAGCTGACTTCTTTCAACATCTTCTTGCCAAGCGTGATTTTTGTTAATAATGTTCTGTTGTCTCTCAAAGTTTCTTAGACAGGATACCTTGTTATACGCCCTGTTTTACTAGAATAATCCCTTTACTGTTTAGAGAGTGTGCGGTCCTTCACATGGAAGTACTAGTCTACATCAACTTTTCCATGCATTTGGTGTTGGGAGGCTCAGTGAGTCAGCCCCTGGAGAAATACCTGAAGGTAAGTGTAACATCTGCTCATTTGCTCCTCCACATTTTAGTTTGATTTCACTGCTCCTGACTCACTCTACACCAATGCTCAGGAACTGTTACGGGTATGTTTTATGTCTGAGCTTGGTTTTGATATATTACCAATTATAAAAGCATTTAAACTCAAACATGCTTTCTTCTGTACTCCGTTGCAGGAGGCTCAGTTGGAGTATCAGAGGTCATCACAGCAGTGGTCCTCCTTAATCCCTGACAAGGTGAGCCAATGTCCAAATGTCTTAACACAGTCATCAATCCTGTTGCCTTGTGATTCCACCGACCAGCGTGGACATGTAAAACTTTTCGGTGATGGAGTTTTGGACTTTCTAAGATGACCTGTTTTTAAAGAAGTTTGTGAGACATGTTTCATCACATTATACACAATTTTACTGCCTTTCACACTTCCTCACATATATAATTTACACTAATAAATATACACAGTGTCTCTCTGGCTCTGTCTCTGTCTCTCTCTCTCTCTATATATATATATCCCTCTTCCATGGTTAAACCCCTTTTTTTCCCTTTCCTTTCCCTTCCTTTCACCCATGTTCGTGATTAGCTCTTGTTTGCCGTTTTAGTGTTCTCTATATAAAAGTGTCCAGCAGGTTTTGGCTCCTACTTTAACTGCCTGCAGTAAAACGAGGGAAAAAAAATGAAAAAAGGAACTAGGGCAGGGAATCCAGAGAAAGAGGGTCTAATATATTTGCCTTCTTGGAGCTGAACATGAGACATTAAAGCATTGCAGCTGCTGGCAGGAGCTTCTGGGGTCTTAAATGTGCTGCTTTTGCTTGCTGTAACTTCATTAGTCCCTGTTAGAACATCTCACCATAACTTGAACGCACCTCACCAGCTGACTTTTAAAATGAACATGTGTTTTCAAAATTTTGTTGTTGTTTCTATGCAACAATACCATAACTTTGGCAATAATCTGCAAACTGATTCAAACTGGACAAAAAAGAGAGGAATCAACGGCTGATCGAGAGACAGGGAAAACACAGCATGTCTTGAAAATGGTTAGGCATAATCTAACATATATTTTTCCTGTACCCTATTTTAGCCCTCCATCCAACCCTTTCACACACACACACACACACACACACACACACACACACACACACACACACACACACACACACACACACACACACACACACACACACACACACACAAAGTAACCCCATGTCGTGACCTGAGTAGCCAGTATTCCCCTGTCCAAACCCTCATAAACTTCTACTGCAGCTGGAAACAACACAACCTGGATTTACAAGACTGTAGAGGCAGTGTGTGTGTGTGTGTGTGTGTGTGTGTGTGTGTGTGTGTGTGTGTGTGTGTGTGTGTGTGTGTGCGCGTAAAACCATTCAGGGTTGCAGCCAGGCCACAGCGACACAGCAAGTCTGAGAAAGCGGTTAGACTGACCACAATGTCGTGAGGAGTAGGTAACACACACACACACACACACACACACACACACACACACACACACACACTCAGAGCCTATGTTATATGCAACTGTCAGCAAAAATCATGCATGATTGTTGTATAATTTCAACCCACTTGCTATTGATATTTGTTTGTTTCTTTACATCCTTGGTTATATTCAATGACATTTTTCTTTGAAAGAACCTCATAAAAAAAGGAGAGAAAAAAATATGTTTTTTTTCTTGCAAGTCAGACTTCCATATCTGGTATATCTGACTTCACTTGCATTGCATTAATAAAGATTTTGAACTTGTGATCGTAAAAAAAATAAAATAATAGAAATGATCTTTGGATTCCTGAGAATGTTGAATTGAAAAGTAATTTCTGTAAAGTAACAAGGATGAGCCATAATTGTAATGGTTGATGTTTTCTTATTTTAAGGTCAGACAGACATCATCGGTACCTGGGTTTGTTCTTCTTCAGGTGAATATTCTTAAGTTAACATGTGTAGGATCTGACTTACTGCTCTTATGATACATGGCCACAGTCAGCTTTGCAATACTGTTTTTATCAGTGTTTTATTCACACACAGTTTGATGCCAAAAGAACAAAAATTGAACTTTGTCTCAGACACAACAAGGGAGGGGTTTCATTTTAACTATTTGGCACTGGAAGTACCGTGTGTGCGTGTGTGTACGCAGCGTATTTAAAGAACATTGGAAACACATGTCTGGAGCCTGATAAAACCATTTTAGGCACAGGGTAACTTGGCATGATCACACACAAACACACAAGCACACAAGCATGCTCCCTTGGGTGGAGGAAGTTTGACCCTCTGGGACAGATATTTAATGCATCTAAACAATATTTAGATGCATTAAATATCTGAGCCAAAAAAATGAAGAACTTTAATTTAAACTGTCTTAAGTTAATTAGTTTAGTGAATTTAAATTTTTAAAAAAGCCCTCACACAACCCTCAAAAAGTATCGATTTTGAGCAGAAACCGTACACTGTTTGTCCTGCAAAGGCTGCAATCTCTGCAACTAATACAATATACATATTGTGACAAATATACATTGGCAGATATGTATGGTTTTGTGTGTATGTATTAGAAAACTAAATTTAGGCGGCATGACATATGTTAAAAAAGGTAAAGAAGATGAAATTAATTAATTTACTTTGTATACAGAAAAACCATAGATTGTAAAAAAAAAAAAAAAAAAAGAGAAGAAGAAAAAAGATTTTAAAATTGGACATAGCTACGGCATTTTGGCCATTGCCATCTTTGATTTTTGGAACAAAAGTGACCGAATTTGGGTGACAAGCTGAAGCTGTGGAGGAGCAAGGGGTGAATATAACTGAGAAGCCAAGGACTGTGTGTGTGTGTGTGTGTGTGTGTGTGTGTGTGTGTGTGTGTGTGTGTGTGTGTGTGTGTCTGTGTCTGTGTGTCTGTGTGTCCGTGATGTTAGTGATCAAAAATGTAAATATGTTTTGGAAAGGCTGTCAAAAGTTCAAACTGAAGACCACACTGAACAAATGTTTCTCTCTTACAGTTTTTCCATGTCCTACTTGTTGTAGCCTAATTTGTTATTCTTTTGCTCCACTCCTGAGACATTTGGGTTTTACACCATAAGCCTGAACCAGGAAAATCCCAAACTTACAATGTGTGATCTCCACTGATCACAGAGACTTTCAGGGGACAGAAATTTGTCCTTAGTATACAGCTCCCTGTGAACGCATGTTATTGATACATCATTGCTTTGGCATTGTTTACCTCGTTCACACTACAATGCTAGACTGGTGTTTTGAAACGTATCCAGTGTGGAGAGTGTATTCGAAGCCCTCGTCTTTTTTAGGTGTGAAAAACACTGGTTTAGTGTGGACATGACAGAAAAAGAGAGTAATAAAAGGAGAGAGCGGTGACCATCTGGCTCAGGTCAAACTCCCACAGAGGGTGATGATCACAGTTAAGTGTGTGTGTGTGTGTGTGTGTGTGTGTGTGTGTGTGTGTGTGTGTGCGCACGCGCGCTTGCATGTGTGACTCCCCTGCAGTGAGAGGTGATGACCACAGCTGTGCGTTTGACCTCAAAACTGCAGGAGGCCTCCCCCCACCCAATCCTCTTCCTTCTCCATGTTCTCTTTTCCTCCCTCTGCGCCTATTCTTTATCTTCCTTTTCCTCCTCTCCTCTGTTTTCTTTATTCCAATCTCTTCATCAATTCTCAATCAAAAAAACACATTACAGTTTCTTAAATACAAATCATGCAAGCAAGAAGAGCTGCATAAATCTTAGTGGGACAGCCATTGTGGCTTCACCTCCTCCATTACTTTGACTCAATTAGCACATCACCTCCAGGACTGCAGTGTTTGTGTGTGTGTGTGTGTGTGTGTGTGTGTGTGTGTGTGTGTGTGTGTGTGTGTGTGTGTGTGTGTGTGTGTGTGTGTGTGTTTGTGCTGTGGGGGAGGGGAGGTAAAGGACTATTGTGTGTAGTTTAGTGATGTTGCCTAACTCAGTCTGTTAAACCTAATTTATCTGAGGGATCCATGGTCATTTACAATGTGATATCATCAGAAGTTTCCATGACAGTCCCTTTGGCACTCTGCTTCTGTTGCGCCCTGGAATGGATGCTTTTACAAACTGTCTTTTGTGCATGTTTTTGTATTGCTTTTGTCAATACAATATACAATATAATCAACAGCACACAGCAGACTTCTGCATGACCAATTACACAGTGAACACCAACCACAAATTCCCATATTTAATTCTTTGTAGAGCACAGAAAAAGTACTTTAAAGGCCGTGACACACCAAGTTAACATTCGGCTGTCAGTTAATGTCGGGCCGTGGGTAAGAATCTGTCACCCTAGTTTATGTGGTGTGGTCTGCACGGTTTGCTTTCATCTGCCCTTGTTGGCTAATTTTCAGCCAATTCTTGTTAATAGAAGGCAAGATTTACTTTCGTTGGCCATTGGGATCTTTAGCAGAAATGTTTCCTGGTGGTGCGTGTCACTGTTGACTGGCACATGGTAAATATAATTTGTTCTTTCAACATCTCGTTTTGCTGTTATGCGCTAACTGGCTAAGTAGTGACATAACAGTCTTCCTGTCTCCCTTTTTGATAGATTTCTACAGACAATCGCCATCTGCTGGCATGGAGAGATATTTCCTCTCACACAAGCGCAAAATGTACATTCTGGTTGGCCATCTGTGGCAGCCTTTGCAGTGTATTCATATACAACTTCTTGGTCAGGACACAGGTGATATGAGGCGACACAGCAGTCTGCTTTTGTTGCTGCTAGTTCTTTGATAGTAGTTTGGTGCGTTCTAAGTATCATTCTTACCACAGTAATGCACAGTCCCTATAGTCAACAAGTAGGTCTTCTTCTTTGCGGTTGGTTGCTTTATGGCAGAAAATAATGCAGAGATGCAAAGTAAGACCAGAGATTTCTTTGCTTGGACCAACAATGAGGTGGAGCATAAGGCAGTCAAGTTTATGAAAACCTGATTGGGAGTCTTTTTCAAAGCAAATACTGTGACATATCGCTAAAATCAGTGCAGCACTGAGAGTATTATCTTTCACACTCGGGGAAGCCATGACAATGGGAAAGGACTAACTTTACTTATAGAAAAGGGATGTCGGTAAGATAAGACCAAATCAGGAGGCGAACATGGGTGTCTCTGTCATTGTTTTCAAAAATCTCTGTTAACGCCTGTCCACACTAAAAGGCAATCTTGCATTTTTTTTTCAACCAAAAGGGGGTCAGCAGTTTTTTTTCAAAGGTTGCCATTTTAGGGGTTCCAAAACACTGGAGGAGTGTGTGGACAATGACAGTGTGGGTCTAGCCTCCGTGAAGGAAAGAGGGTGTTACTTTAACAGTTCAAAACCTGAGATGGAAGACTTCCCTCAAGAATTCAGCTCTGTAGTTTACATTCCACAGCAGGCAGAAAAAGCTCACGCCACGGATGACCTGAATGATATTATCTATAGTTTGGAAAATGAGGCAGCTCTCAGTTTCAACTGCGCCAACATGACAAAGGTTCTGCCAAAATATTACCAGTATGTTAACATACCTACTAGAGGTTAATGCATGTTGGACCACTTCTATACAAACTTCCCCCGCCTTGCCTTTGGGATAGCAGATCATATCTCTATTCTCCTGCTTAAAGAATGAAGAAAAGACTCAAACAGGATGAACTGGTTCTACATTACTGTCCAGTGCTGAGTGACCACACAGCTGCCACTGTCCAAAGCTGTTAGAGACTACAGACTGTCAGACGCATCTGATCGTAATATCAAAATATAATTCTGACTCTGTTAAGGGATACTGCAGAGTGCATTAAATGTACAGCCCTGTCTGAACACAGCACAAGAAAACTGATCGATCCAGTTTTCAAGGGGTTAATCTAGTGGAGTGCGATTCACTGCCTCAGGTCTGGTGACATGGATTTGGGACTTGACACCTCCCTCTGCAGCTAAATCCTTGATCTCCTGATGAATAGGCCTAAGGTGACAAAAATTCACAACCCCACCTCCTCATTGACCTTGTGCACTGGTGTCCACCCGGGCCGCATCCTCAGCCCTCTGCTGTTTACTGTTCACGTATCATTAACAAATTTACAGATGACACAACTATCCTCTGCCTCATCACAAATAGCGACAAGTCAGCAGGTCTGCTTTGCAAGCAGCAAAGTCCTTGTGAGTCGGCGTTACAACAACACCTCGTACCTCAACATCAACAAGACCAAAGAGGTGACAGGGGACTACAGGAAGGCAGCCACATCCCTGCTGAGAGGGTCAGCAGTTTCAATTTCCTTGCTGTTCACATTTCTGGTTGACCTCAACTGGACTGTTCACTCAGAAATCTAGTTTCAGACTGCCCACTTGTCCTTATTTTTGGGAGTCTGAAGAAGTTTGGCATGGACCTGACTTTCCTCACAAACTTTAACAGGGCGTTGAAAGCATTCTGACTAGATGCCTCTTTGGTTTGGCAGCTCTCTGCTCACAACCTCAAGGTCCTCCAGAGATCAGTGAGAACAGTGGCGCAGACCACTGGCAGGAAGCACTGTGCCATTCAGGACACTTACCACACACGATGTCTGTGGGGAGGCCTAAATGATAATCTTGGTCTCTTGCCACCCAGCACACAAACTGTTTACCCTCCTGCCATCTGGCAGACAGTATCAGTATCAGAGACCCTCAGGTGTAAAGGCCCCATAACATGAAGACGTGCTTCAGCTCACATAGTTCTCATCCAACATTGACTGCTGTTATGATGCTGCTACTCATTCACATGTGCCATTATGTCAACAACTGTGTGAATTTAACATGTCTTATAATTGATGTTGTGAATAATTATTTTCCATTTTTTGTTCATTACTGATCTATCTCTATACTTGGTGCTCTTCTATACATTTAATCATCTTAAGTTTCTTAAGTTAAGACTTTTTAGTCATGCTTGCGGCATGGGAATCCCTGAAAACAAAAGGTTTTCCCCAAAGGGGTGTAGTTTTTGCAGGATGCAGCAGTGTATGCTCCATGACTGTCTCTTAACCCATGCTCTAAACGCAAGTTCATACTTTGTACCTGTGTGCCTTTGTAAGAATGCAGAATACAGTTATGCATTATTTCAGACTGATAAAAATGAGAAGTTAAACTGAGAGGCAAAGTATGGTCTAGTTTTATCTCTAAAACTTAAAAAAATCAGGCAAACAAAGGCATACAGAATATTCAGATCATATTTTCCCATAATTTGTAAACATGGTTTCATGTATATAGAAATACGTGAAGACCCTAAATCTGAGAAGATTGTTGTCGATGGACATAACTTAGTTCATCGAAGTGTAAGTATTTAAGCACTATTTAGTTGTACAAATTTTTCAGTATAATGTCATGATAGTCGGTTTAAGAATTTATCAGCAGTCAGGCAAAAGTCATTTGTAAACCTGATGGGAAATTATATGTTGTTTGTGGTTGCAGCTATGCAGCAGTACAAGGACCAGAAATCTAAGTGTATCTTTGTAATTCAATGATTACAAAAAGAAGAAAAGAAAAGAAAAGAAAAGAAAAGAAAAGAAAAGAATTTCTGTTTGAAGTTAAAGTTAGGCATGAGATCTCTTTGTCGGATTATAATTGTAAAGATTAGGTTAATAAACAACTTTTTGGGTCATGGTTATGCTAGCTTATCCAACAAGTGATGGGTGACTCAAATGCGAGCCCACAAGAATGTGCATCAGGCACACTCGTGCTTTTAGGGAGCCTCCTGCAGCGGGGCTCAATCTGCTTCTCAGCATGTGTGCACTGTTATTGTGAGCATGCGAACATTGGCATTTACAGTGCTGTAAGCATGGGTGTAGACTTTGTATATATATTCTAATATAATTCCTTCTGTACTGGAGCAAAAGATCAACATTGCCATACATGTTAGCAATAACAAAGAAAAAAATAGCTTAAAGGTCAAAATTAAGTGCAAAATCCAGGAGTACAGAGCCCAAACGATAAACAACACTGTCACAGTCTCAATATTTTTTCAGTTGCACTGTATGCATCTGTCCCAGCCATAATTTTGCAGCCATATGAGGTGATCAGTCAATCTCACAATGCTGAGCAGTCCACTGATCCATACCCCCAGCAGCATCTAACCTGCAAGACATTTACACCAAGCGATGCAGAATGAGTGCCAAGGGCAGCGCCCGAGATCCCAGTTACCCTTACAACAGGCTGTTTTCTCTGCTGCCATCAGGGAGATGCTGCCGCGTGCTGCAGGCCAATACCGAGAGGATGAGGAAGAGAAACTAACACATACTATTCTTCACATTTGCACTTTGGAATTGTTTGCACCATTGTTTATTGCCATTATTTATTCTCATAAATTGTTATTGTTTATTCTCTATGGTCTTAACCAGAACAGGTACATAAGCATGTCACTGTGTATTGTACTTGCATGATTGTGCATGAGACAAATAAACTTGGAACTAAATACAACAAGACTGTGCTAAGTTTGTCTAGATTGAAATGGTTGTATTTCATTATGGTATCCCACATTTAGTGTGCAATTTATTGCATGGACTTTTCTGGCCACACACTCTCGTGTGGCGTTTTTGTCCAAGTAGTTGAGATGTCAGCCAGTAAGCTTCCTGCTGCCTGCCACTGGACCGAACACATACTCTGTTGGTCCAAATAAATCGTTCTTTCATCACACTGTGTGTGTGTGTACGAGTAGTCCAGTACTGTAGGCTCTCTGTGTTGCACTGACAGACACAAACCAGCTGCCTGCATTCCTCTCCCTCTCTCTCTCTGCTGACTTCTTAAGGTCGATCTCCCCTCCCCCCATTCAGACGAGTGTCCCACACATACTTCTATAATGCTATATATACACCAACCCATAACACAGACACACTCACACACAAGTAAGCTGGGCAGGAGACAGCTAAATGAAGGAACATATAGTGAAACGAAAAGAGCAGAACTTTCTCTTTTTTTTGTGTCGCACCTTTTACAGCAGGCGTTTAAGTGGCCTTATTCAACACACGTCACTCATCTTGATGTGTTGCCATCTATTTAACTGAGATAACTGATGTAACAAAATCCACCACAGCCAATCAGATGCTTTATCCCACTTCAGTTTTCATGTCTATGCTTTCCTCCATTGTTGTTGCCATGACTACCTGCCCTGTGTGTGCTTGTCTGACCTTAATACTACTCCTCTTACTTTGGACCTTAAGTTTTTGGTTGGGGAGCGATTTTGGATTAAATTTGCTTTAAAGCTGTTAAACAACTTTTAGCTGATGACACAAGTTCAAGATGATTCGGCAAACTTAATAAAAAATAAGTTGCATACTAGTATTTACACATCCAGTCACGGACCAACATTAGCACTGATTTGGAGTTATGTTTGTGTCCACCGGAGGAATGTGAGTTTAATACTCTCCTTCTTGATCTGTTTTGTGCTCATGGGTTAGGTGCTAACTTGGCGCAGGACAAATATAGCATACAGTATCTTTATCAGGGCTCTTTAAAAGTGCTGTATGTAACTCTGGAGAAAGCTAGTTAATTGTTGAGTCTCATTCCCAGGTCATCAGATACAGATGCTTGGGGCTGGGGGTTCAATCCGACTGGTTCAAAACAACACAATAGCTCCTTTCCCCACTGAACTGAAAAAACACCAACACCCACTAGCATCTGGCTTTTGTCTTTAGTGTTTGAAATCAGCTTTCACTCCCAGAACAAATGACTCTACAGAAATCACGGGTAAAGATATCGGCTCCAGCTGCGATCAGCAGTGACAGAAACATGAAACCTGCGTTGAAGCACTAATTTTCGTCCCCTTTTTATGGTCTTATGCAATGATGGACTGCCACAAATTTGGACTGTGTCCGTCCAAGCAGGGAGCGAACATTGTTTCAAATTAGCTTACACTGCAAAGACAGACTGAATAAGTAAAAGATTTAAAAAATAAGTAACCACCATAACATTCACGGGCCTCCATGCTGCTCTTTACTTTGCACTAACCGGTTTTCTGGCATGTTTGTTACATCAAATGTGACACACGTGACATACTCATCTAGTGGTAATGGTAAAGGAATGTATGGCCTATTTTTAGCAGGATTTCCACGTTTGAAAAACTTGCAAATACATGCTAATTTTGGTGGGGTATAAGTTTACCAACTAGTCGCTAACTGCTGCAGCACTTGGGAGTGGTGTGAGTGAATAAAAACAGAACAGCAAAGTCACGGGTCGGACAGAAGAAAAAATGAGTTGAAAGTCAGAGCAAGCCTGCAGCTTCATCGAGCTGAGGGAAGCAGCAGAGATAGATAAAAATTATCTGTGGGTTCGTCACTCCTAGCAAAAACTTTTAGATATGGTCATGTAAATCACTGTCAATATAAAAATATACATTATAGTCACTTTAATCTCACAGAAGACTTAAATCTTAAAACTGGGCTGTGTAATTGCAGAATCAGTTGGGTCAGATTTTTAAACCACGAAATGTTGATGGTCAACACATTTTTTGTAGCAAGTAGTCCATTCAGAACCTTTTTTTAAGCTTTTGGTGATGACAAATTCTAAACAAATGCAAATGAAATTGCAATGTTTATCATTTCACATTTGAAACTTTAAAAAGTGAATGTAGACAGCAGGAGAATGATGCTGCAGCATTAAAAGCAAAACCAGAAGTAAAGGTTAAAAGATCATTTAACTTACATAAAAATCACATCTCACAACTCATAATGAAACACATATAGATTAAAGCATAAACATAAACTGACATGGTGCATTAAAATTGTTTCATCTCCCTCCTCAGAAACACTTAATGCTGGTTAGACCAACTTGGTCAGCCAACATGTCCTGTAAGCCATCCTCAAATTTGAAAACCTCCTCAGACCAAACAAAAAGGCTTGTGTTTTTCCACCTCGACTCCACATCTAAATAGTTGTTCAGTATTAGGTTTCGCACGGTAGCTCACATACTTTGCATGGCGGTCACGCTTCTGGCTGTACTTGTACTGAGCAAGCACAGTCCAAACCATGAAAATCTTTTTTGTTTTTGTTTATTTCACCTTGGTCTACTGTAAATCTAGTTGTTGTTTGTGTAACCGTTTTTTCTTTCTCTCCAGCAGATGTCCAGCTGCAGCACACCGCAGTCCAAACAGTGACTGACTGTCTGGAAACCTGCTGAACTGCCCACATCTGCTTGACCACTGCAGACACTATCCACATAAACACACACAAACAAACGGCTACAGTTAAAACATGATGAAGTGTGTCCATTTGACCTGGTGTGGCTACTAACTGCTGTGTTTTACACTGCAGGGAGAAACGACAAGTGTGTGAGTGCGTGTGTGTAAGAGGCAGACAGAGATCAAAGTAGTTTAAAGCTCATTTAAAACACCATCATCTCGCCTCCATTCTTAACTGTAAATTGAATGTATGTTGTATGAATGTATGAGTGTTTACATGTTTGTCCCTGTGTTTGTCAAACATATTGTTATTATCATATGCATGAAAGTCTGGTATTACCATAAATTATCCTCCAAATTAGTGGTCACCAATTAGAGGTGACCACTTGATTATGCATAACTTTAAGCCTTAATAAAATGTCAACGGTGTGTGTGTGTGTGTGTGGGGGGGGGGGGTTCAAATGAGGATTTACTCACCTCTGGAGCCAGCCTCAAGTGGCTGATCAAGGAACTGCAGTTTTTGGGACTTCCGAGTGGGCTTCATTTTTCAGCCCCGGAGGGCGCTGCTTGATGCTGACCTGACATGTCATGGCTGTACCTGCACATGCACACATTAAAGAACAACAGAGGAAAGTCCTGGTTACATACCGTAATAATGTTTAGCATGTACACTATGCAAATGTAGCAAGATAATGAAATAAATTTCTCAAGCAATCTTATGAATGACACCAGATTAATTATAATTATTTTGTAATTCTTCACTGGTATGTTCATACGTCATAGCCGTGGCAGCCCACCAAAAACTATCCATCCACTGACCCATCTAATAACCCTTGTTTTTATTAATCTGTGGTGTCTGACATCACTGGTTTTGTGGGCTGAGACATTCAAACACAATTGCCAGAATAATTGTTGGTATTGAATATTTCTGCATACAATGGATAAATGACATTTGTACATAATTTGTTTAAGAAGAAGATATGGTGAAACTTTGTATGACATTGTTGTTAACGTAAGGTTATGCGTGGGCACAAAAACCACTTGTTTATGGTTAGGAAAAGATAATGTTTTTGCCTAAAACACCCTGTTTGAGTGGCACAATCAGCTCGATATGCTTTTTTTTTTTTTTCACAAAAAATAACTGGTTCTGTTTGTTTGTCTTGATCAGTGGTCTACAGCCAGTGTCACACCATCCCCTCCACTTCCTGATAATAAAGTCAACTTATGTACAAGCAATCAGAACTCGACACTAAAGAAACATTGATATGATACGTTTGAAACATACAAATGGAATGTATAAATGGTTTGCAGAAACATACAATGTCAACATTTTCTTCTGCTGACTGGGATGGACATTTAGACAGTGATATGTCCACTATTCTCCTGGGAAATCAGTGTACTAACATCATTGTTAATCAATAGTGTGTGCTGACAACATTCTTAATGAATAGCTTTAACAGCCAGGGTCGTTAATTATTACACAGCTGCCCATTAGCTCTATATATCAAGGCGTTACCTGACCAGTGAAACCAATCCTCAAATCAGAAGCGTTGCCACCAAATTTTCCACATTCCTCAGATTGATAATTTAATTTCAAGCTCCATGCTACAGTCTCTGTGTCATTCAGCTCATATATTTGTGTAATCATAATGCCCTTTTTAAAAAAAGAGGTCACAGATTTGGCCCCCATGGTGGCTGTGTCTCTACAAAGCATCCTAGGAAAGCTCCCAGCCTAGAAAGTGAACAAACTGTTTACAGCCAGACACCACATTGAATACATTTCCCGTCCTGTTGACCAACCTCCACGACTTTTGCTCATCAATACAATCTGCTTTCAGTAATCAGTGTATTGCTGATTAGGATGAGATTGAGGTCAGTTTGCATATTAGAAACACAAGTTGGGCATATATAAAAAGACACAGCTGTTAATAAGGTTTTAGACTTATTTCATCTACAAAATCACTCAAGGAAAAAACATATCTGTCTGCATTTTATTTAACTGGCAACTCAAGATTATTCATAGTTTCATTGAACACAGTTCCAGGTTGCATAAAAAAAATCCCTTGAAAATTTCTAAGTAAAATGATTTTTTTTATAAGATAAAAGGGAGAGAAATAAAGAGGGAATTCATGAAAGTGAAAATGGTGAGTACAGAAGATTCAGCCAGAGGCAGTGGAGAATATAAAAGTCTGAAATCTAGTTTTAAGGATGTTAAAGTGGCTATAATTGGTTTAAAAAGATAGTGTCAGATAAAAATGTGAAAACAATGTGAAAGGGGTCACCTGCAGTGATGAACCTACCAAGAATTATCATCTCAATCTGCAGCTCTCCTCGGCTTTTCAGAGCTTTATAACAAGTTTCAGCTCATTGTTTAGCCGCCTGGCCACAGTTTTAGTCTCGTATTTGTTCTTGTAAAAAGACTCTTTACAGGACTGTAGTTTCTGAATGAGACAAAGTAGTCCAACCCCCCGTCCAAGTCTTTTTAGTTGTATTACGGTCAACCATGTCACAGGCAACACAAAGATTCCTAAGGACTAGGAATAACATTTTGTCTGATTCAGTTTTTGGATAATTATCACTCTGTGGTAGGTGAGAAACCCAGATTAGCGTACTAGATTAGCCTACTGGCCTGTTCCAGTGTAACTTGCTAACTGGCTTTCTTTTTGCAGGCCAGTTTACAGCAGGGAACTCTACTGACTTTTCCTTTTGGTTCTCTTCCTGCTCCCTCTCCTTCTCTTTCTCCCCCTGCCCTCTTCGACCTTCTCTCTTCTTCCTGTCCCCTCCCCCACCCAAACCTTCCCCCACCCTCTTTTATCCCACTCAGGGTAGAAACACACCAAATGCAGAGAGGCCAACCTCCTAAACCTCCCACACTTAGGTCGCCTGTGCTGTGGGCAGATCGATCATGCTGTCAATTCAATTTGCTGCCGCCTGGACTGTTGATGTTGTTAATTCCCATAATTATACAGATCAGTTGTGCATCCGATTGTTTGCAATGAAACCCTTTAAGCAGTAAACAGCAACAGGTACTTGTGGTGCTCTCTGTGGTCGAGCGGTTAAGACGCTGGAATCCATTTAGGGGTTTTTTTTTCATGGTTTGCTCACTGCACTGCAATGTGTTTACATGTCCTGCACACAGTGAGTGACTGTGTGTGTAGAGATTCTGTGAGGAGATGGAGAGAGCGCAACCTCACAGCTGCACATTTATATAATGTAGATGGGTGAAAGCTTTAAACTTAAACAGACGTAAACACAACTCTCTGTTGGGGTGTGACTGCTTATGTAGAAGATGTGGCACGATAAAAGCAGAAAGTTATGGAATGAAGTTATGGAATAATGTGTTTAAACCTGCTGCTCTCTCGCATCATGCAGATTATTTTTTACAGGCATTAGAAACTGAGCAGTTGACCTGCCAAAATGGGTAACCTGACAATACTGTGTTTATATACCCGATAATCATACTTAACAGCTATTGCATTTATTAACATTACTTGAATTACTGAAAAAATATTAGATGCGGGTAGCAATAGAGAAAGCCTCTGTTTTAAAATAAGATAAGATAAGATAAGATAAGATAAGATAAGATAAGATAAGATAAGATAAGATAAGATAAGATAAGATAAGATAAGATAAGACAAGACTTCATTTATCCTGGGGTTAATTGTTTTGCAAGTGCTGCACAGCAAAGTTAGCGGAGTGCAGGTACAAAGCATGCAATATACAGTGCAAGGAAGGTGCAAATAGGTGCACGCCAATAAAGTATAAAGTATATGCTAATAACAACCGATTACCAGTGCGTACAATCGATATAGTATGGTTAATGCTTTATGCACTTTATTTAGAATTTCCAAAGATTCATATGATGTGTGTTTTTATCATCTCAACAAAAGTTACACATTAAATTTCACTCGGAGTATATTCTACACTAATATTTTCACTTGAAATATGTTTTAACTTTGCACTTTCATCTGTACTTTTTTTTAAACATTCAATTCATAAGTGGTACAGCTTGCTTTGTTTTTCAATGAATGAATGAGTACAAACTATTCAGTAAAAATAAAGAAAATAAACAAGAAAGAAAGAAGTACAATGATTTAATAGTTGACAAATGTATTAAGGCAGGGGTGTTGAAACTTTTTTTGAATGGGGGCCCGATAAGCGAATGTGAAAAATACATAGGGGCCAGCTGCTACTTGCATCACATGGTTCACTTAAAAAAATACATATATACAACACAAACTTTACTGTTTTATCTTTCAGTGAAAAAGTGTTCAATGTAGTTACTACTTGGTGCATGTTTACAAACGGTTTGATGGTCCTGCCATTGTGGAGTGACTGAAAATAAATGTAAAGTGATCTTGCTTGATTCATCAATATTCTGTTAAGTAGGAATAATATAGTATATTTTGAAAGACTAGCAAAGGACTGTTTAAAATCAGTCTAAGGGCCACAATTTGTCCTGGACCACAATTTGGACATGACTGTGTTAAGATCATGTAAAACGCATGTTTTTTTTCTTTGTCATAGTAACAGCAAGAAAATCACGCAAATTCGTGTTATCTAGGATATTCAAGAGATCTGTAAAATGCAGCAGAAGGCAAATTGTTTTGAAAAAAACTAACTTAACTTCATTAAATGATTATTTCTCTAACCTCTGGTATAATGTAATTACTGTAACACATTTTCTTTCTATGGGGAGTAAGGGCCAATCAAGAAGGAGTCCTATAGGAAAACAAACGCTGGGATTGGCTGAGACGCGGCTTCGGTTTCAAGGCGCCCTGCGTTCTGTCGGAGGGTCTTGTGAATGAAGGGGGTGCCTGGAAACCGGTGGAATCTGCACGGAGTGAGGAGAGCGAGCCTCTGGACTTCCAACCGCTCAGCATGTGAACCGACGCTCTGTGTGAAGTCAGGTCGAAAAACGATGGAAATATAAGACTTTCTTAACTTTTAAACGCTTCTTCGTTTGAGCCAAAGTAGCAACGCTCGAGTGTTTGACGCGCTGGACTAACTTGGGTTTTCATTACTTTGAGAAAATGGGACTTTGAGTGTTATTTTCACCGGGTCGGGAGTGAGAGTGGGCTGCTTGGAGTCACTTACAAAGACCATCAAGAAGTCATGACACGACGAACGTTTCACTTGGATTTATCTTCATAAAACACGAGGAAAAGACGATTGCGACGACTTCTACTCGAAATACTCGGACTACAAGATAAGTGTTGCGGCATTTCATGTAGATTTTCTTTGCTTTTCAACCGTTTTCAAGTCGCCCTACTTGGATCAAAGTTTTTCCTTCCCTCCCCCCTCCTCCTCAACTATGGCGGCGGCCAGGTCCACCACTGGCTCCGTGTTGCTGCGGATCATGTGGCTTGTGTGCGGGCTGTCTTTCTCATCTGCTCAACATTACAACAGTGAGAGTGGGATTTCTGTACCAGAACACGGGTTCTGCCAGCCCATTTCCATCCCGCTTTGCACCGACATCGCCTACAACCAGACCATCATGCCGAACCTCCTGGGCCACACAAACCAGGAGGACGCCGGACTGGAGGTGCACCAGTTCTACCCTCTGGTTAAGGTCCAGTGCTCTGCGGAACTCAAGTTCTTTCTCTGCTCCATGTATGCACCAGTCTGCACAGTGCTGGAGCAGGCCATCCCCCCTTGTCGGTCCCTGTGTGAGCGTGCACGGCAAGGATGTGAAGCCCTCATGAACAAATTCGGCTTCCAGTGGCCGGAGCGGCTCCGCTGCGAGGCTTTCCCCGTCCACGGAGCCGGTGAGATCTGCGTCGGTCAGAACACGTCCGAACCCAGCAGCCCGGCCTCCTCGTCTTCCCCGTATGCACCCGATTATGTGACCCCTCCCCCAAACATCGGCCGACCCAACCAACGCCCGCCGCAACACAACCAGTACCACCAGTTCTCCTGCCCCCTCCAGCTAGAGGTGCCTTCCTACCTGGGCTACCGATTTATGGGGGTCAATGACTGCGGAGCACCATGTGAGCCCACTAAACCAACTGGCATCATGTATTTCCGAGAGGATGAAGTAAAATTTGGCCGCTTGTGGGTTGGGATCTGGTCCATTCTGTGCTGTGTGAGCACCTTATTCACAGTGCTCACTTATTTAGTGGACATGAGGAGATTTAGGTACCCCGAGAGGCCCATCATCTTCTTATCTGGGTGTTATTTCATGGTGGCTGTTGCCTATGCTGCTGGGTTTTTCCTGGAGGACAAAGTTGTTTGTGCTCAACTAAAGGAAGATGGCTACAGGACAGTGGTTCAGGGGACCAAAAAGGAGGGGTGCACCATCCTCTTCATGGTGTTGTACTTTTTTGGTATGGCCAGCTCCATCTGGTGGGTGATTTTGTCCCTGACTTGGTTCCTCTCAGCTGGGATGAAATGGGGACATGAGGCAATTGAAGCCAACTCCCAATACTTCCATCTGGCTGCATGGGCTGTCCCGGCCATTAAAACCATCACCATCCTTGCCATGGGCCAGGTGGATGGTGACGTCCTCACTGGGGTGTGTTTTGTTGGCATCTTCAACGTGGATGCTCTCCGTGGCTTCGTCCTGGCTCCGCTTTTTGTCTACCTGTTCATTGGCACATCCTTCCTTTTGGCTGGCTTTGTGTCCCTTTTCCGGATCCGCACCATCATGAAGCATGACGGCACCAAGACAGAGAAACTGGAGAAGTTGATGGTGCGGATCGGTGTGTTCAGCGTGCTCTACACGGTACCGGCCACCATTGTGATTGCATGTTACTTCTACGAGCAGGCCTTCAGGGAGCACTGGCAGCTGACATGGCACATGCAGACCTGCAAGCGATTCGCCGTGCCCTGCCCGGTGCATAATTTCGCCCACATGACCCCGGACTTCACAGTGTTCATGATCAAATACCTGATGACCATGATAGTTGGGATCACCTCGGGTTTCTGGGTCTGGTCCGGGAAGACTCTTCAATCATGGCGGCGGTTCTACAAGCGGCTGAGCAACGGTAACCATGGAGAGACAACAGTGTGAATTTTTAGGAAGTTACTAAGCCACAGAGTTTGGATATAACAACCATGTAAATGAGGTCAAATAGCTTTCATTTTAAACAATATTTTTGGACTTTTTTAAAAAATGTTTTTTCAGGTTGTGACTGCAATTCAGGTTTTTGGACACACAACTGAACTTTGAGCTATATTCAATACAAGTTGGATGAATTTTCAATTCATTTTTTGTTTTTTTGTCATCAACGGATAACCCCTACACTCCTGGCTTTTGCATCTTTGGATGATAAACTGGTTAAAATGGCCATACTGGTCCCTGGACTGCAATGCTGGATTGCTGAGGTTATTTTCAATATGAAACTCCCCTCATATTATTGATTATATCCCAAATATTGCAATTTGAATGTACTCCTCCTGTCTACTCTGATGAGAGCTTCCCAGTGGAAAACACCGAAACAGAAAAGACTGATGGGTCAAGCAAGTGTGGCCTTTTGTCCATGCTGCAGGAAGGAGGTCAAAGGTTAGATCGCTGCCACACCCTCTGACTGTGAATTCATTTATTAGAGATGCCTGCATTATACATGTACATTTTATGTTACTCTGCTTTAGCTTAAGACTGAATGCTTTAAATGTGTTTTAGATATTGCAGAGCACAATCTTGCCTGTTTTAATCTAAAAGAAAGTCCACCAACTTGTGACTCCATGCCATTATGTGCCAAGTGGCTGCCCAGAAATCAAACCCTTTTTTTTTAACTTCATTTTTTAGTTTTTTTAACTGTCGAGTATTTGCCTCTGTATTGAATGTTCACTCCGAAGGTGAATGAAGTTATGTATCGGTTTGCACAGCTATCCTTAAGGTTAATAGTGTTAAAAATGACTGATTCACTACAGGATGACCTGGATCAAACAGTTTTAGAGACCACACACACACATATGCGCCTCCACTCTCTGCAATGAAGACACAACAGCTCATTGTTTGTCACTGTGTGTGGTCTCTCAACTGTTGGACCCCTCCCCATCAAAAAGACTTTTAAGCTTTTAAGACATCCAAAGCACCATTTCAAGGATCTAGATTTAATCCACACCAGTTGGAAATGGTTGCTCAGGATTTCTGATGTTATTTTATCCTGGATAAAGATGACTGTACACATCCATGCTTGTGTTCATCCCAGTGTAACTGAATCTGCCGTAAGTGTTACATGGTTTTTACAAGCGGGCCGAACATTTTGGAGTTTTAATGAATCTTTATTTTAGTGTCTGGGCTACCTTACTGAAGCCTTCAAAACAGAGAAACTGCATTTATTTTTTTCTCCGTGTAGAAACAGGTCTGATGTTTGCTGTTCTAAATCATGGAAATACCAGGAAGGAGGTCAAAAGTCACAACCATGTGGATTTTTTTTTCTGTCTTTGGAGAGAGGGTTGAAGAAACACTGTGCAGTGTTAAGCAGAGTTGGAGAATTTTATCTGGGACCAAATCACTGGAGACAATATAGCCAATCACTACAACATAATTGTTGAAATTGATCACCCACAACCTAATGATTAGTTCAATATACATATTTAAAATTCACTGGAAACATTTGAATACCACGCAAGGTAAACTGTCAACTAAATGTGCCATTCTTGAAAATAAAACAATACAAAAGTGTATTTCAGTATTCAGACTGTTCATTTTTTTCTGAAATCTAAGTAGTTTTGCAATATTAGTGGAAACTCAAATTCAAGTGAGAAAACACTAAATTTAGTATAATAATGTAACCTCTCAACAGTCCTGAATACAGTATTGGTGACAATAGCCTCAATGAAAAATGGCAACCAGTGATTTAGTCCCATCAATGGTCCTCTGATGCATGCAGAACATGGCTTGAACTGGATCGGCAAACTTCACTTTATTCCTATGACTATATCATAACAATCAGCAGGAGATCTTATGGGGAAACCTGAGCAAAGAAGCATGTTTTATCCTAGGGGAGTCGGCTACAAGGCAGCATGTCTGACAGAAGGTTCTTGTCATAGATCACATTTTCTCTACCTACATCATTTGTAAATGATAATGGAAACTCCTTGCAGCAATTAGGGTAAACTCAACATTATGGCCTTATATACCCGATATTCTAGTTATTTAAATCTACAAAGCTGTGTCCTGCATTCACACATACTAACTCTAGAAACTACACTAAAAATACACTAAATTGTCATAGTATACTGTTGAAGCAATTTGTGTACAAGATGTGTCACATTTCCTATGTGAATGTACTACATACCTCAAACCCCAGTTAAAATGAGTACGTAGGACTGAGTTAGGAAACAGGTCAACACTCCACAAAACATCTCGTCCATGTTTTAACCTAACAAGGCAAAAGTATTCAGTGTAATTGCCTTCAGGCAGCTGAGATCTGCCAGTGTCAATGACACTAAACTAATGTGTTTGTCCTGTATTAAGGTTTCAGAAGGAATATCAGTGTGTGTGTGTGTTTGTTTTTATTGGAACATATGCAACCTACCAAGTACACACATACTGTTTTGTAAAAGGCATATTGTATTTATGGGGATACTCATTTTTGTCTTTTTTACTTTTTTTTTTTTAAAACAAGTTAAGCCTGTTGTATGTGTACAGTTTGAATAAAAACGATAAGGTTTGTAATTCATTGATCCCTGTCGTTTGTGTTCAGAGGTGAACGTGTGCAAGTTGATCAACAGTAAATTCTTGACCTTGGAAACAGCAGTTGACAAAACAATCTCAATTTCAGAGTAAGTAGACCTTGAGTTCAGATTATTTTGCCAACATACGCATGGTATTTATTGTTAAATAATACACTGCCTAAACTGAGTTTAGCCCTTATTGCTTTCACTTCCCACCTAAACCTTATGGCACGCCAGTGAAAATACCTTTCATTCATGAGGTGGACACATGATTTTGTAGACATCACCAACGACACACAGGCAACATTGTGATGCTGGTAAGCAGCACATTTGCTCAATAACTGAACAAGACAAGTCCCACAATGCTAAATGTTATTTATAATAACCTGGTGTGTTTCATTACTAGCTTTATTGGCCAGGTATGTGTGCACAAACAAGAAATTAGAGTCAGGTTTTTCTGGTAATAAATACAACACTGTGGGCAGCTTTAATGGTACAGTAACAAGTTATTATATGTAAATGTGAATCCAGTATATTGAATCTAACTTCACATAGTATTGGGTCTGCATTGCTTGTTCATGTTCACCAAAACCACCCCAGTTTCAAATAGTAACATGACTCTCTGACACTAGTCAGAGACAATAGTGGTGTTGTTTACCTGCCAAATATCTGTTACTTAATGACATTTCAGCATATTACCATGACATGAATAAATAAATAAAAACATCAAAGTAAAGTAAGTAAAAAACACAAGTATCAAACTACAGTTTTTTGTTTATATTCTGCCACACGTCTGTAAAAATTATTTGTATTTTTTACAACAAAATGTACTAGTTTGTGATGCTGCAGCATCCTCTACAGTCAGACAAAGAGAAGTACATATATTGTTACGTCCTGGGGGTAAAACAGAAGAAATGTCTGTTGATGTTGACCAGATGCAAAGGAGCAGGACTGAAAACAGAAATTATGCTGCTGTCAGAGATTAGGCAGCACAAGATAATTAATGTTTAAATCTAACAAAGTACCTCATTACAAATGCACCGGGTGGGATACACAAAATTTACATTTAAAAAAAAGGTATTTGTATATGCATCAAATGAATAATTTTCTCAACAGGTTCTCCATGGCTAAAACTAGTTAATATTCATTACTTATTCTAATACTCTGCTCCATTATGGACCATATGTGAATGAATGTGAATCCAATTTTGTAAATGCTACAGCACTTCCTGGTGGTATAAGTGAGTACTGCAGTGACTACTTTCTGTATAGATGGTTTCTTACCCAGTGCAGCAGGCACTTCCATTTCTGTTGTGCCTCAATTTACTCAATGTTGTAATGTTATAAAGTAATAATACTCCATTATAGTCCTGAAAGTTTTTTATGTGTGAGTGTCTGTAGGCATATAAACACCTGAGTTTTTATATTTTTGGCAACTTTCGCTTTTAATCCACTACATTTCATTAGTAAAATGGATACTTTTACTTCAAAACATTTCTCCTAAAGATCTTACTGTAAAAAAGGGAAGGAAGGGAGAAAGGGTTGGACGGATGAATGAAGTAATGGGAAACAAGGAAAAACTCAATTTTGATTTAGCATTACGTCCAACAATGATTCAGGAATGTAATGACGGATAGTTTTAAAAAAGCACCAAAGCTGATGCAGCTGAATCAGAGATATTGCCTTCTTTTATTTCACGCATGCTTCTTCTTTGTCAAAACCCCAGCACCAACATTACTCACAATGCAACTCAACTGCTGACAGTCAGCAACAGCAATCATTTCAACATCACAAATCAGCTGTTTTTCATAAATTGTGCAGCTTTCAAAGCTAGGAGCAGGAATAAATAGAAACAAGGTTCAGCTCTAAACGCAGTGCTATGTTGCCTGTGGCCATTTTTAACATTTTAATAAATATGTTTTCATCCCAAGTTGTCACATACTGCCACTTTGCAATGGACTTCTATTTCTACATATTACACTCTAAGTGTCTGCGTTTTACGTTCTGGGACGCCGCTACCGTGATGTCAGCATTTGCGCATGGTGGGAAACGCAGCACATGGTTATGTTAGGCAACAACAGCACAGGGCCATGCCTGAACATCAACTACACACATGCTGGCATGGATGGTTGAGATTAGGGGGAATAAGCACAAGGTAAGGTGTAGAAAAAAACCCCATCACATTCAGACAGGAAGTAAACACCGGATACCTGCATTAAAGTCCAGGGTTTGTTGCACTCATTCACCACCACTTCCACTGTTAGGTGCCTGCATGCTTCTTATATTACATCTATTTCCTTAAAGTTATATACAGATCCTTTAAGTAAATGCATTTGCAGTTTTCATTACTGCATCACTACAGTTGTAGTTTTTATCCATATCTGGCAGAAGCGCAACAATAAAATGGAAAAAAAGAGAACAATGGCACTCCTCTTTTGTGGTCACAAATAGAAATACTTAAAAATACATAGCCAACAAAATTATGTTTACTTGTTGTTACTTAGCCACATTATTGAATTTGTTACATGAACCTTGTCAAGCCCTTTCCCCTCCTAGAGTATTTCAAATATTTTGTCCCATAATGTGTTTAGATTTACCACAGATGTCCTGTGCAATACAAGGTGTGGGTGAAACTCCATGTTTCATATTATGAAGAGCTAGGCTCCTAAAGGAGGGTATTTTTTAATGTGTTTCCATTTAGAAAGTAACTAGATTTACAATTATGATCTAATGATCTCTGACCTTGTGAAGTTTTTGAGCACTGGTAGAGCAATATTTATTGTTGTCTGTTTCATTATAATTTGTGACACCGGCACTTGAGATTGTTAAAGACTGATATTTTCAAATCCTGATGCTATGAGTAGAATTTTTTTCAGACAACATAAAAGTATTAAGTTGAGAAGAGAACTTGAGGTGTACTTCGATTAGCAACAGCCAAGCTGAGAAATGAGCCTATTGATTGATGCTAAAAGCATTGATTCATCAAAATTCATAGTAAATGTGCATAATATTCATTTATTTAATCAACTGCCCTAAAATGACTTAAGGTTGCTGTAATAATATTGAAATTCCCCTTATAGGTTATTGGTCTGACCTTTGTTTTCCTTAAAGTTCATCATTGTAGGAGTTACAGATAAGTCAGTGGTTTAACATCACAAATGCACATTAAATTCTCTGCAACAAAAAAATCTGCATATCACAAAAACTGCTTTTGAACAGAGTATGAATATACAATGTGTGCAGCTTTGTAGAGTGTTTGTCTATGAATTTGAAACCAGATTCTGGAGACCCCCCCCCCCCATTCTTCCCCCAACAAACTCTTATATAATTATTCTTCATCAAACAAAAAAATGTTTACATGATTGTCTTATTTTTGGTAGGTAAAATCCATAAATAAAGGGGGTCATCATTGGTTGGCAAATGAGTAGATAAACAGATAAAATAATGCGCGCTTTATCCGGTATAAGGGCCACATCAAACCTGGAATCCAGAAAGTGAAACATGCTGCCGACAAACATGTTTGACAATGAGACAACCTGAGGTGTACAAGTGGAAATGGCTTTTTGCTTGTTTTCTTTAGACGTATTTAGACAAACATTTAAAATCTTAACGTAAGATATGAAAGTAAGACTAAATGGGATAACAATAGTCACAAATGCAAAAAGCAGGTCAGATATGTTGTTAATTACTGAAACTGAACATGCAAGTTTAATTATTAAGTGATGGTCACAAAACACTTTGTCAATGACATTTCCACAAAATGTTAAATGGATGATGAATGAAAATGAAAATAGAAAGTTAGCAAATGAATATCCCCATATAAGCAGAATGATCATCCCTACTCTACCTGTGTTCATGATTGCATTGTAATGTAAAGGATGACAGATAGAGACATATCTGTCGTAGGCCATGGCTGCTAAACTACAAAACTCAACAGAGGCACATGTGTAGAGATAACCCATCTGCAGAAAACACCATGGCAGGGTCACTTCATGGGTATCTGAAAACATCTGTGACAGCAGAAGAGGATAAATTGCTGTGCTGCCACCCATTTCATTCACAAATAAATTACATAATAATATATACATCGGCTCATGTAACCTTCTATCCACATAAATGACTACAATAAGAACTGTGTTGGCCACACATATGGAGATGTACCATAACAGCATTATAATGAAATACAGGTATTTTAATTTTCCAATGTCACCATAGGCAGTCAGCACAAAGGACATAATCTCAGTTGAATTCTTCATTTCTTTCTTCTGAAATCTGAGTGGCACACTATGAAACACAGAGCAAAGTAATAGTGTTATCTATGTTTCTTTTGAATTATGCATCAGCCCAAATATTCTACCTGCATTTACCTGCACATGAGTTTATCTAAAGTTCCTTTACTATAACTGAGCAAAATCTGAACAACACTTATCTTTGTATACCAGTTTGCAACAGCACCTGTGTCTGTTTACCACATTGGTCAAAATAACAAAGAGAAATGACCAGTTATAGAGAAATATACATCACTTATTTAGACAATGGATTATGATGCAGACAACTGTTCACGTCCTTTCAGTCACAAGGGACAAAATGTCAAGACATAGATACCACTACTCAAAGAAAAACATTAAGCATACAGTATATAAACATCAATTCATATTCACATTTACACATATGTTCCCAGATTACTGGTTTCTCACATATGCAAGCCTCCAGGTAGCTGCTGTAACCCTCCCACCTGAACAACACAAAAACCTCCACTGAACTTTATACACTTGTCGTGCAAAGAGATGGGCTGGGCAGGGCTAGAGTAATGAGAGACTGGGATGAGAAGCAAGTGGGAAAACATTTCTTTCCAAAACAAAAACATTACATCACTTACACTAAAGGTTTACCTTTGTTATACTTTCTCCTCTTTATACATACATTCACCAACTCTCACACAACTTGTGCAGCATACTACAAGTCACATTTATCCAGTCATATACTTGGTACTTCCCACACAGCATTTTTTCCAATCTGTACAGCATATGATACCCTCTTTCCTTAGACCCTTGCTTGGGATAAGGCAATAGATGTCTTGAAAACATTACCAGTTTCATCAGATGGCAAAGCAATTCTTGACATATTTGGAGAGGTTCATAGGAGAGTATATGGGAATATGGGGGTACTGGGGTCACAGCTATGAGCCAACTGATCTTTTATTCACCAAAGTGGGAGCTATGTCTGTTCAGTTTGCACAAAGTCAAACACATTTTTAGTGGGTTCTGCCATTTTCATCGGCTTATCCGGGGCAGCGGGCCGAGCAAGTTACTCTAAATATGCCTCTCCCCTGCAATGCTTTTCTGGTCCTCCTGGGGGATCCCAAGGTGTTTCCAAACCAGATTAGATATATAATCCATCCAGTGTGTTCTATGTCTGCCGTGGGGCCCCCTACCAGTTGGACATTCCAAAAACCTTGAACAGAAAGTGCCCAGGAGGCATCCTAATCAGATGGCCAAATCACCTCAACTGGCCCTTTCTACGCAAAGGAGCAGTGGCTACACACTGAGCTCCTTCTGAATGTTTGAGCTCGTCACCTTATCTCTAAGGTTGAGCCCGGCCACCCAACAGAGAAAACTCATTTGGGCTGCCTGTATCCATAATATCATTCTTTCAGTCACTAACCAAAGCTCATGACCATGGGTAAGGTTTGGAAGCTAGATGAACTGGTAACTTGAGAGCTTTGCCCTCTGGCTCAGCTCCTTCTTTACCACAACAGTTTGGCACAGCATCAATATCACTGCTGAAACTGCAATAAACAGCCTGTCAATCTCACGCTCCATTCGACCCTCCCTTGTGAACAAGGCCCTGAGATACTTGAAGACCTTCACTTATGGCAGTAACTCTTTTTCCACCCAGAGGGGGCAACCCACTGTTTTCCAGCAGAGAACAATGACCTCAGACTTGGAGGTAACGACTCTCATCCCGACCGCTTCACACTCATCTGCAAGCGGCCCCAGTGCATGCTGGTGGTCATGGTGTGATGATGCCAACAGAGCCACATCATCTGCAAAAAGCAAATATGCAATTCGGAGGTACCTATCAGACCCCTTCCTCCCCCCACCTGCGCCTTGCGATCCAGTCCATGTATATGCATATCACAATAAAATTGGTGATAAGGGTCAACCCTGGTAGAGGCCGACATCCACTGACAATGGATTTGACTTTGTGCCGAGTATGCGGACACAGCTGTTACTTTGGTTAAACAAAGACTCAATGGCTTGTAGCAATCACCATGGTACCCTGTATTCTCACAGTATTCCCCACAAGACTCCCTGAGGGACGCTGACCTAAGTTTTTTCCAAGTCCACAAAACACATGCAGACCGGATAGGCACACTCCCACTACCCCTTCAGCAGCCCTGCAAGGGTAAAGAGTTGGTCCACTGTTCCACGACCAGGACGTAATCTGCATTGCTTCTCCTGAATCTGAGGTTTGACAAACAATTGAAGTCTCCTTTCAAGCAGCCTGAAATAAACTTTCCCGGTGAGGCTGAGCCACGTCATACCCTGATAATTAGAGGACACTGGTCCCCCTTTTTAATAATGAGAACCACCACACCGGTCTGCCACTCTGCAGGCACTGTACTCAACCTCCATGCAAGACTGAAAAGGTCAGCCAAGACAACCCAACAATGTCCACTGCCTTCATCATTTCAGGGTGAATCTCATCCACACTGCCAAGGAGCTTTTTGTCTACCTCAGCTACCTCTGCCAGACATATGGACAAGAGTGCCCTAAAGTCTTCAGACGCTATCTTCTCCACAGAGGACATGATGGCCAGGCTCAAGAGTCCCTCAAAGTGTTCTTTCCATCTGGGTCAACTGTTTTCTTTTCCTGCTAAGCACAGCCTGAGACAAGTTCTGCTTTCCCATTCTGTGACTTGGAACAGTTTTTTTTTGCCACCAACAAAAAGTCCCTCTCCATAGCCTCACTGAATTACTCCCACGCCACAGTATTTGCTTTGGCGACCGCTGCATCTGCAGCCCTTCTGGCCAACTGGTACCTTTCTGCTGCTTCAGGACACCCCTGGACCAGCCAAAACTGAAAGGCCTCCTTCTTCAGCCTGAAAGTTAATTATTTTTTCCCCGTCACCATAATCAGCTTAAGCCTAGGTAATGCACATAACCGAATGAGCTGTCATCAACTCGATGAGTAAAATAAAATTTATCTGCATGTGGGGTGGCAAATATCAAAAAAATATGCACCAGCACCTCAAACACATACTTGCCTGCCTAACTTGCACTTCATCTGAAGTGCAAATTAGACACTGCACTATCAGGCAACATATGACACTACATCTACACTACATCCAAGACTTATAAAACAGAAAATGTGCAGTTATATGTAGAGGCAGGCATGGCACAGGCATGGTGAATCAGGAAGGATGTATTTATCCAAGGAGAGAGAGAGAAAAATAAATTTGCCCCTCTGTCTACACCCTGTGGCTCATTTTTGCAAGTACACCGTATATGTTCTTGTGTAATATGTAACACAATATATAAATAAAATGCAATAAATTTCCTGTTACTTTCTTGCAAGTTGATTTTCACCCAGCATAATTTACTTTAAGATCACTATTTCACATTCTGACATTGTTACCAGAAAATCCAATATAATCCATTCTCTTCAAATAAAAAAAAAAAAAAGAAGACAGAAAAGACTGAGAAAAAGACAATCCATATTTCACTCAAACTGTTTTGCGCATTTTTGGGAGTTTTGCACAGCATATGAATATACAATGTGTGCAACATTTTAGATTATTTTTTGTCAAAGGAGCGTTTTCCATTAAGCAAAGATGCCCCCACTGGCTCTAAACAGTCTTCCAACATGAAGACAGATATTTATTTTCGAACAGAAGTCTTTTACATGACTGTCTTATTTTCAGTAAGTAAAATCCATACATAAATGGGGTGATCATTGGTTGGCAAATGAGGAGATAAACTGATAAAATAATGCGTAATTTATCTGGTACAAGAACCACATCAAACCTGGAATCCACAAAGTTAAAAGTGCAGCCAATAAACAAGTTTGACACTGAGACAATCTGAGGTGTACAGGTGGTAATGGCTTTTTGCTTTTCTTTAGGGGTATTCAGACAAACATTTAAAATCTTCATGTAGGAGACTGAAATAAGACTAAATGGGATAACAATAGTCACAAATGCAAAAAGCAGGTCAGATATGTTGTTAATTACTGAAACTGAACATGCAAGTTTAATTATTAAGTGATGGTCACAAAACACTTTGTCAATGACATTTCCACAAAATGTTAAATGGATGATGAATGAAAATGAAAATAGAAAGTTAGCAAATGAATATCCCCATATAAGCAGAATGATCATCCCTACTCTACCTGTGTTCATGATTGCATTGTAATGTAAAGGATGACAGATAGAGACATATCTGTCGTAGGCCATGGCTGCTAAACTACAAAACTCAACAGAGGCACATGTGTAGAGATAACCCATCTGCAGAAAACACCATGGCAGGGTCACTTCATGGGTATCTGAAAACATCTGTGACAGCAGAAGAGGATAAATTGCTGTGCTGCCACTTATTTCATTCACAAACAAATTACATAATAATATATACATCGGCTCATGTAACCTTCTATCCACATAAATGACTACAATAAGAACTGTGTTGGCCACACATATGGAGATGTACCATAACAGCATTATAATGAAATACAGGTATTTTAATTTTCCAATGTCACCATAGGCAGTCAGCACAAAGGACATAATCTCAGTTGAGTTCTTCATTTCTGTCTTGTGAAATCTGGGTGCCACGCTATGAAACACAGAGCAAAGCTGGCTCAGCAATACTATTATCTATTATCCTTTTGAATAATGCCTCAGCCCAATATTCTACCTGCATTTGAATTTTGTTATATTTGTGACTTTAAGGCAGGCAAACACATTGAGATATTTCTCTTGACTTTCAAATTACAGAGCAAAGAAACAAGAACAAGAGGCTGAGCAAAATTTCAACAACACTGATCTTTGTGCTCCAGTGTGTAAACAGGACCACAGTGTGTTTCACCACACCGTTCAGAATAACAAAGATAAATGGATTATGGCCATAGAGGAATACTCACTTGTATAATGGATGATGTAGAAAACTGTTAAAGAATCTTTTTAGTTGCTTGTGACAAAATGTCAGGGCATCAATATCACAACTCACAAAACAACATTATGCATACAGTAAATGACCATGAATCAAATTCACATGTATGTCCCAAGATCACTGGTTTCTCACACATGAAAGCCTCCAGGTGGCTGTTGTAATCCTCCCAACCTAACATCATAAAAACGTCCACTGGACTTTATACACTTCTTGTGCAGAGAGATGGGTTGGGCTGCACTAGAGGGCCAAGCTGATTCTATAAGCAGAAAAACGTTTCTTTCAAAAACAAAAACATTACATCTCTGAAGAGTTTACCTTAGTGAATGTTTCCTTGTTTGTTTTACAGGTGCATATTTTTTCTTATCTATTGAAATATTTTTTCAATCATATAATTAATTAAGTAAAATCTATTCATATATATATCCCCCTTTCATAAATCATAAAACTTGCCTTAAGGGGCCACACAATCTTTACAGCATACGACACCCAAAACCAAGCAGCAATCTCTTGAACTGAGATAGTTATGTCAAACACAGAATTGCCAAAAACTGCAGTTCTTTGAATGTCCACTTGGGGCTGGCTCCAGGAGCAAGTCAATTTCCCATAGACATCAATGTTAAAATGCTGAACTTGACAGCAAAAATAGCAGCCTGGTCTCTATAGCTAATTTACCTTTGATAAGGCTTAAAACTATATATAATTAAGGGAAGGGCAATGTTGATTGACAATTTGGTCACTTCTGGTTACAAAATACCAAGGTGGCGACGGCCAAAATGCCAAACTCTAGGCCTCAAAACCAGAGTCCACAAACCAATGGTGACATCCATTTTTTCATACACTTTGTAGAGAACAAAAACAAAAAGAAAACAGTAGTGGGGCTAACAGTTAAGGAGATGAAGTTTCAAACTGAACATTAAACTTTTTGACCTGTAAAGAGAAAGGAACTCTGGAAACCTGTGACTGCAGACCTAAATCTTCAATGTCTCATGCTCATTTCTGTGAACTGTATTGATTGCAAGTAGTTAAAGTTGGAACTAAAACAAGGCCAGTGATGTACTGGTTTAACCCCACACACAGGCCAGCATAACTGCTGAAACCATAATGTTCACCCTATCCATTTTTCAAAGTGGTATTAAACTGACAGAGAGCCTGGTTTAGTTCAATGTTGGTAATAGTTATAAAATCAATAGCCAGATTGTTCTCAGCACACCAGGTCTGTGTGCCAAGTAAAATAAGACACAATTGCACTTTCATAAAGTTAGTAGACTTCTGATAGAAATGTTAAAATGTGGCAGAGGCAAGAAAATCCTGACTTCAAGTCCCTCGGCTAGAGCAAGCTCAAAATACTTAATCCTACACTTCCCATCATGCAATGTGATAGTCTCTTTTGTTAGACCCTCCCTGGGTCATTCAGACTCAACACACCCAGTTTGTGCAGGCTTTCTCTTCCAGATACCCAGATGACATTATCAGTTTCTTTTTGGGGTTTTTTGTTTGTTTTTTTTTCCAAAATTTGGAAAGCTACATGCAGAATCATAGAAAACATTATGCAACTATAGTCACAGAATGAGTCAAGCACTTTTAAGACAAGTAAACTGAAGCTGATGTGTAAAATCTGTGAACGGCCTGTTTAACTATAGTACATGAGGAAAAATGGCATTATTAAAATGGTATTTGAAATGGTATAAAGAATGAGGATAAATGTTTGACTTGTTTGTATTTAATCAGATACATATTATGAAAAAGCTGACTTAAATACTTTTATTTACTAGATACGACAGAAAATACGGAAGATATGGTCTACAAGTCACACTGTATGGCATCAGACTCAATAAAGAAGCATTATCTTTATTAAGTACTTTCATTAAAGTGTTAATGTTACAAACACTTGAGTGAAAGTTTAACTTGGCTGAAGAGTGACCTGAGACACTTAGGACATCAGACAACATATTTCCTCTGAGACAACCTGTTGTGTTCAGTCCACTCACATGAGATTACCATGTTTTTGATCTGTGGATGTAACTCCCATTTGTTGTGATGCAATGTCACAGGGACAAAGTAAGACAGAGCAAATATGATGAAACAGCCTCAGGGTCATTAGTCCACTACATCACTATATTCCCAGGACATCAATCTATTGTTAATGTCATGCTCTGGGACAAGCAGTCTCCATGCAAAACATATGCGTAATTTTGTGGAAACTCCCTACAGAGTAAGAGAAGCTTTGATGCTGAAATAAACAAAACAAGAAAAAAGCTCCCATGTTAAATGAAGAATACACTCTTTACAAATTCAAGTCATAGTGGACCAAGTTTAACAACAGCAAAACTATGTCAAAACATCCATCCACCCACTCTCTCACAACTTGTGCGGTATAATCTAAGTCGCATTTATCGAGATCTATGCTTGGTACTTTTCAAACTTATACATTGTCACTAAAACACTTGGAAGTGCACAAGACAGTTTGTACTGGCATGCTGTGAATTGTAATGTTTAATGAAAATGAATGTGTCTGGGAAGCAGGCCAGCCATAAGAAACAGGATGACAAAAAATCAGGCCCCTCATCACATACACTCTTTCGCCTGGGGGGGTAACTCTCTACCAACATAAAGGGAGCAATCCAACCTTTTCCGGCAGAGAAAAGCACCTCAGACTTGGAGGCACAGACTCTTATTTGGACAACGTAACACTTTGTTGTAAACTGCCTTAGTGCATGCTGGAAGTCATGTGCCAACAGAATCACATGCAAAGGTCAGTGCTGGAGTGGAAGTATCTTGGGGGTCTTGTTCATGAGTGAGGGTAAAATAGAGGCTGTTTAATCCCCTCACTTATGGTCATGGACTTTGGGTACTGACAGACAGAATGAGATCCAGATACAAGCAACCGAAATGACTTTTAATTCATAGGACAGCCTTGCTCAGACTTAGAGATAAGGTGAGGCACTCTAGCTAATGTTAGCTAGTGATGCACACTGTTAGCACTGTAACCGAGCTACAGAGAGACAAGAATGGATGTATAAAGAGACTTGGATACACCATTAGAGGTGGGGTCATTTTGTCGGGGTTGTGATAACACACTACAAAAAATTGGCTTCAAAGCCTGGCGCACTCCTTGGTTGGCTGGAGGCAAGGCATGGAAAAGCTCACTATGTCACATCTTTTAGATTTTCTAGTCTGAATTATGAGTTACTTTACAGCCTGTTCACCCATTGGCAATAAAATAACAATTAATGCATGTATAAAGTTACAGTGCCTTTAAATATCTGGATAAACCCTTTAATTTTACCATACATTTTCAGAAAAACTACATTTTCAACAATCAGCAGATAATATGAATACTACTTTTATACAATAATATTATATTAATAATAATATTGATAAATAATAAAATAATATTGAAATGTGACATACAACTAAAGGCAGGTAATTAAACCTCTGGGGCTATGGTGAATTCTGGCAGCTGATTGGTTTGTGATGATGTTCAACAAAGATAAAAGCAGTGACACTGTTTGCTAAACAAGTGGTGCATTATTCCAACCATTGCATTCAATCTTGTTAATACTGCTTTCTGCATATAGCCAACTGAGGCAATCTTAATCAAGCAGAAGACAGAGATAACTAGCCAGTGCTTTTTTTGGAAAAAAAAAAAAAAAGTTAACAATGATAAATGCAACCATATTAAGTGCATTTACCTTATCAGGATTAAATGACACAACGATGAAGCACAGGGTCACTCTTTTCTCTCTCACCTTGATGTGTTACATTGTAATTTTGTTTGTAAATGGTGCTCTTATTTTTATTATCATATTGGAAGAAAAACTTCATGAACCCATGTACATCTTCCTAGGTAATTTATGTCTTAATAGCCTTTATGGGACAGCAGCCTTTTACCCCAAATTCCTTTTTGATTTATTGTCAAACACTCATGTCATATCTTATACTGGTTGCCTGTTGCAGGTCTTTGTTATATACTCGTATGCAGCAACTGATTTTTCTGTTCTAGCCCTGATGGCCTATGATCGGTATGTGGCTATATGTCGACCACTGGAGTATCACTCTGTTATGACTAAACATAGGGCAGTTGTGTTGGCGTTCTTCTCCAGACTTTTACCATTGCTCTGTCAGACTATTCTCATGATAATGACCTCCAAAATGGAATTATGTGGATCCCACATAGAAAAACTTTATTGTGAAAACTGGTCAATCCTAAAACTTTCCTGCAATTCAATAACAACAAATAATATTGTTGGGTTTATAATCATATTTTTCTATTTCGGGCATGACCTTTTCATTTTCTGCTCATATGTGCAGTTGGTAAAATATACCTTAAAGTCAAGAGAGGGCAGAAGGAAGTTCATGAAAACATGTGTGCCACATTTATTATGTTTGCTTAACATCAGTGTTGCTCTGCTTTTTGACCTCATGTACACTAGATATGGATCAAGCTCTATATCACCGAGTGTAAAGAACTTCATGGCAATACAGTTTCTCATGATTCCACCTGTCCTTAACCCGATTATTTATGGACTTATACTGACTCAAGTTCGCAACAGTTTTTTTAGTTTGTGTAAAGTCAACAAACAAGTCAAAGCATTAGGGTGATTCATTGAGAAATTGTTTTGGGTCAGCCATTCCGTCTTTTATGATCAGGCTCCCATAATATAATATGGGAAAGTGAATCGGCCTGCCCTTTCTTTGAAAGCAAAGGAGTTTATCAAATTAAATTATCCATCCTCTTTCCATTTCTGCCTCCAGAATTTGGTTGATGGATAGCAAAATCATGGATTTGATAGCATACTTGAGCCCTGAGGTGCACTTTCTGAGTCCATAGTTCTTATCAACATGTCATGCAATCATCTGTAGTTTATTCATCAGAAAAAAAGCAACACTGTAAGTTTCAAAAGATATGTAGGCTGATGCAGATTCCATATGTATAATAACATTAAGAACTGAAGAGGCTAAGTATACTTGTACTTTCCATTTTCAATCATACTTCAGTTTTTATCGTCTGTCTCAGAGAGGTGTTATGTGTTAAACTTAACGGTCATTCTGGAGGTTGTATTTTCTGCCGCTGTTGGCTTGTATAATTAAAAGGTGTTTCTAATATTTGCTAACTCCCATTTTTTCATTTTCACACATGTGATCTTCAGCCCCTAATGACGTTGCCTAAAGTTATATCACTTATAGCTACATTTGGTAACTTTTGTAACTATGAAGATAATTTTGTGCAAAATTTGCTGAAACTGTCACTATATTCTGAAAAAAGTTCCTAAGACACTCATTGAAAAAAATTGCATACCTCCTCCTCCTCAAACTGCTTGTAAAGGCATTTTGCTAGAATCGACTGTGGTGCACCAGAAACAACTAATCATATCAGAGATGTCTCTAACACAGCGATCAAACTGTCAAACTATGCTGCACCGATAAAAAATGAATCAAGATTCTGTTACTGCATTGCCTGTTTCTTGCCTTAAATGTTTTACAAACATTTAGGGTACTGTTTAGTTGTAAAATGAGAAAGCTGTTCCAGCTGGTGAACGGTGCTTGGTGCTCAAGTCCACTGTATCCAGCATTGCGGCCGAGTCACAAAGTATTAAAACTGCTAATGAAAAAGAACCTCAGAATTCTTTTGTTTTTTACCGAATACAAATTATATGTATATGTGTAATACCTTATTTAAGTCATTCCATTTTGCATTTATAAGCGGCATATTAGCATATAAATTATAAACACATTGGAATGCAGTTGTAAGCATATATATAAATCTTTATTATCAATATCTCCACAAAATGGATTAAAATGGTCCCTTCCCTACTTCCCAATCACCTACCTCCCGGGCTGTTGCTCTGACCACACCCATCTTTGACTGTTTTCATTGTGATCTCAACCACATAATGTTTTGTAACTGCATCTTGAACAGTTGCACATCACAATATGCCAGTAAACTGTGTATACATTCATTTCTACACAAACCTCTGTATTTATCCAAGTGGATGTGAGCGGAGGCAACGATCAAATCTCACATTAGCCCTAAATTAATGTATGCAAGTTTGAGTCAGCATGGACTGGCATTACAGCATAGCAAATGTAGCTGAGTTGGATTATATTTATTTTTATTTAATTTAATTTTATTTATTTTGATTCTGACTAACATCTAAGTATTTGCAGCCACATATTAATCATTTAAAATGTATAGTCTATGAGGGAAGTATTGTATCTTGTAACAGCCTACATCACCACAAGCTCTCCATCACAGCTGGCAGTTGCCATAAAAGGGTCAGGAAGAGTCAGGACCAAACATGCTCTCCTTTATGCTGTTTAACACTTACCATCAAGTAGTAAATATCCTGTGGAAGCTTATGAGTGCTGCATGGAAGAATTAGACCATTTCATAAGAATGAAAACAAGAAATCAGGGTCTTCATTTCCAAAGGATAAAATTCCACCACCATCATCGAGTTCAGAGGGAATGCCTTGCTGACTGAAAAAAAGAAGATCTTTGTCTCGATTCTGGCTATGTCAATGACCACTATCGACAGGCAACTTGACAAAAGTTGCCAAAAGGCTGGATTTCCAGGCTTCCCTGGATGCAGTGAACACTTCTCTAAGATCTGAAAGCAAAAACTGCATGGTAAGAGAGAAAGGAGAGATCTTCATGTGGTGTGGCCACACAGGCTGATCAAGTTTGCGCTAGAATTTCTTTAAATACTGACAAATGTGCCCAACTCCATAGCTAAGCATTTGAGCAAGCTCCACGTGTGCTTGGAAGTTGGTGTTGCCATGGAATGTTCAATATTTCCCATACTCTTTGTGGCCTCTTTGAGATGATTCTCATCTGAGCCAGGAAGTAGTCCAAGGCCTAAGGTTACCATCCAGCGGCAGACTCTTGTGAGAACTTGAAGCTACATGGATGGTTTCACAAGCATCCAACAGACAGCCTCATACACAGCCAGGCTTCTGAAGTATCCCAATGAGCTGATGATATGGGCAAGGATGAAGATTATGCCTTAAAAGTTACAGAGCCTTTTGATCAGGAAAGAAGTGAGAATCTTAGCATTTGTCAGGCTGCAGCAAAGATCCTGGAAAGAGTGCAAATGAGGCAGGTAGAGTTGGCCTAGTCATGGAAGAGGTCATACAGGTGGAGCAGAAGCACTACCTTATCAAGAAAGTGTCTCTGGGCCAGCAAGGTACATGGACACGATGCACACCTGACTCCCCTCTGAGCATAATACACCAACATGTTTTCATTCAATTTGATGACCCTGGAAATGTGGTGGGAAGGGTGTCTATTGCTTGTCTTTCAACTCCTGCAAGGTTTTAGGGCACAGCTCCACTCAGTTCGGGTGTTTACCACCTGGGTTGGCTGGGACCCCGTACTTCGACGCTTCACTGGCCTAGGTTATAAGGAAGTAGGCAAGCTATGGCAACTTCAATTTCAGGATCAGTGTGGCTTGATCAATGTTATGTTGCCACTGGCCATTCATTCATTCATTCATTCATTCATGAGCCCCCTCCTCTTCACTCTGCTGACCCACGACTGCACACCGTCGCACAGCTCCAACCTCCTCGTCAAGTTCGCCGATGACACAACTGTGGTGGGTCTCATCAGCAATGACGACAAGACGGACTACAGGAGCGAGGTGAGCCGCCTGACCTTGTGGTGTGAACACAACAATCTCTCTCTGAACGTGGAGAAGACGAAGGAGATTGTTGTGGACTTCAGGAGAAAACGCCCCCAGCACGCTCCTCTTACCATCAATGGTGCCACGGTGGAGAGGGTGAGCAGCACCAAATTCCTGGCTGTGCACATCACCGAGGACCTCTCCTGGACCACCAACACCACATCCCTGGCCAAGAAAGCGAACCAGCGTCTCTACTTCCTCCGCAAACTGAGGAAAGCTAGAGCCCCGGCCCCCATCATGCACACCTTCTACAGAGGCACCATCGAGAGCGTCCTGACCAGCAGCATCACCGTGTGGTACAGCGCCTGCTCCACGTCTTGCAGGAAGAACCTCCAGCGCATTGTGAGAGCAGCTGAGAAGATCGTCGGTGGTTCTCTCCCCTCCCTCCAAGACCTCTACACCTCTCGTCTCACCCGCATAGCCCTTGGCATTGTGAGTGACCCCACCCACCCGTCACACAGCCTCTTCAGCCTGCTGCCATCAGGGAGGAGACTGCAGAGCCTGCGGGCCAGGACCAGCAGACTGCGGGACAGCTTTGTCCACCAGGCTGTCAGGATGCTGAACTCTATCCCTGCTCTGCCCACCCTCCATACACACGCACCACCTGGACTACAACTCCCTGCTGCCCCACCCCACCCCTACTCACACACACACACTCACACACGCACGCACACACACACACACCCTGGACTCTGAAATGTTTCCCCCCTGCTGTGCCCCCCCCCACACACACACACGTATGCACCATGGACTCTAAAAAACTCTCACCGAAGTGAACTCTTCCCCTCAGAACAACACACAGACACTTTAATCACCACCAGCCGATGACCTAATTTCTTTCTTCTTGCACTACCATATACATTTGCACTACTATAACTTTGCCTTGTCTATTTTTAATGTCATTGTTTGAATTGTACAGTTTTATTTATCTCTTTTTAAATATATATATATATATTTATGTCTACTCTCTGTCACAGAGAGTTGAGAGTAACGTAATTTCAATCCTCTGTTTGTCTTGTACATACTGCAGAATTGACAATAAAGCTGACTTAGACTTTGACTTTGATTAGCTCTAGAGCTAGAAGACCGAGCCTGTGTGTGATAGAACAAAGATTACAATACTGTGACCTAATTTCTATCAGAACAAGTGGAGCGCTCTACCTAGAGGTCCTGTCGCTCCTCACCGCTCACTGAAGAGGATGTGTTTGGATATCTGAGGACAGGAAACTGCCAACGTATATACTGTGGGGTATGCACATATTCAGGGAAGCACGTCCTGATTGGGCGGCTACGGTTATGCTTTTCTTGCGAATGCGTGCTCATGATTTGAGGAGTATTATCCAAAGGGTCCAGTAGAGGGCTCTGCCGGTGCTATTAGACCTAGGGTTACAATACACCCCTTGTGCCTTGTCTACAAAATTTTAAAACAAGACGAAAAGTGCACTTCCTGTGAAGAGGAAGACTTTCAGGCCCAAATGGAAATCAAAGAGCGTATTTTGTGTTTACCTCATTAACAGAGATCCATTTTGCCAGCTGTAGCCTCTTGTTGTCTTTTCACACTTCATTATGAAGCTTTTGGCGCGCAGAAGTGTACATATTTCTGATGACATATAACAGGCAGTCCTTCAGTTTTGCAAAGGACACATTAGCATACACACTGCTGGCCACAGACCACATCAGAATACTGTAGCAACAAAATTTAGCCTGTTCAAATCTAGTGCATGGGGTCATAGTGGGCTGGTTGCCAGGTCTGGACCCAGCAATAGAACCACTGCTGGCGTAGAAGAGAGTCGGGGTGGTTTAGATCCCAGCACTGGGGTTAGTATTGGCTGAACCCCAAGCTGCCACCACAAATAAAAGCAAAATAAAAACAATGCATATACGTTTGATAAAGGAAGGCATTTGAGAAAGGATTGCAACTAATATTAATAAATACACAATTTTTTTGTCAAGTTGGTGAAGACATATCTTGACGCTTGTTTTGTGTGTGGTTGCTGTGTGCTGATCTTTCAGCGCAACCGTACTTTTAGTAATGTGGTGGGTTCAGAGAGAGATCAGAGATTTTTTCTTTAAATCGTTTCAGCCTTGTATTTATGTTGTTGTGCATTAATTATTCTAAATAAAAGGTCTAAAATTTTAAGTTATGAACAATACTCACATTTGTAAACAATTTTTTCTTCATTACATTAAAATCAAGACAATATTCAACAATATAACACAGTGTACTGATTCTTTCTCTCTCTTTTTTTTTTCCTAAGCTGCCACAGCCAATGACATGCCTGCAGTGGAAATGGAGGGAAGAAGCCCCCTTAACATCCCTCCATAAATGTCCACCACTAACACTGTGTAACAGTGATACATTTGGACATGTAATGTCCAACATACACAGAAGATGTTCCGGACTAACACTAATTGTTTCAACTTTTTAGAGCACTGCATCTTGTCCTCTAAATACTGTTCATATTTTTGACAGTTTTGATTTTCTAGAATTACTGCAAAATGAATATATCTAGTGTAGTTTTATTTACACTGTCTGGCTTTGGTGTTACAGTCAACTACAGAGTTATACTTTTCTCTCTCACTTTACTATGTTATATCCTAATTGTGGTGGTAAATGTGTCTCTTGTTTTAACTATAATCTTGGATCAAAACTTACATGAACCCATGTATGCTTTTTTGTGTTCTTTGTGCATAAATGGACTTTATGGGACTGTAGCCTTTTATCCTAAATTTGTCTTTGATTTGCTGTCAGATATTCAAGTAATATCATATGCAGCATGCTTTGTGCAAGTCTTTGTTATATACTCTTATGCAACAGGTGATTTCTCTATTTTAGCTCTTATGGCCTATGACAGATATGTGGCCATATGTCGACCCCTGGAGTATCACTCCGTGATGTCTGTGCGAAAGACTGCTGTGTTAATAAGTTTGTCCTGGGTTGTACCGCTCTGCTGTCAGGTTATGGTTGTATCTTTGACATCAACTCTCAAATTATGTGGCTCCCGCATAGATAAACTCTATTGTGAGAACTGGGCAATTGTTAAGCTTGCCTGTGGCACAACGAGAGCAAATAGCATTGTTGGGTTAGTTGTCATTGCTTTCTACTGTGCGCATGTCCTCTTGATTGCATGCTCTTATGTGCAGTTGGTAATGTCATCTTTGTCATCCAGAGAGGGCAGGAGAAAGTTTATGCAGACATGTGTGCCACATTTGTTATGTCTGCTTAATGTCACTGCTGCTTTGCTTTTTGATACTATGTACTCGAGGTATGGAACAGCATCTATGCCACGGAGTTTAAGGAACTTCATGGCCCTACATTTTCTTGTGATGCCCCCTATTCTCAACCCAATTATCTATGGACTGATCCTGACCAAAATTCGAAAGAGAGTAGGAGCTCTGTGTATGTTGGTAATGCAGAGAATTAGGTTGAGACTCAGGGCATGATTTTTAGAATTCGCATAATGGCCACCACACTTGTCTGTGGTCTTTGTACGGACTAAGTAAGCAGTTTCTGTCATTCTTTCTGTACATTTAATTATCAAACATGCATATTTCACACAACAAATGCATGAAGCAATACATGAGGTATGCGAGCACCTGAATGAATAATTCTTTGGGGCTATTAAAAACAATCACTAATAAAGGTCACAGGTTTTCAAACTCCATCAAAATACTCCAGCTCTGACTAGTCTGGTCTCATATTGTTCTCTGACCAAACAAAACACTTTCTCTTCAGCTGAAATCTGACCATCCTTGAGCCTGAAAATCAGACTCTATCAATAGTCTTTACAGCATGTGCATACCCTAGCTCGAGCAAGTATAAATTCAAACCCTTTGAGTACAACACATAACTAAATCCACTTTCATTGTGTATTGGTTTAAAAATAATGATAATAAAGGTACAATAAAGCAGTCAATGTGTGTGATGTATCTATGTATTCATTTATTTTACCACTGTCAAAAATATGAATAAAGTGGGTCATGTGCAATAATTAAGACTATGAATAATTAAGACTAAGATTATCTGATGTTGGTTCTCTATATTTGTAAAAAGCAAACTAAATAAAATTGGATTGAGATACGTCATCTTTGAACCCCGTCTAAATTCTGACACCTGATAGTTTTGGCCTTTTGATGAAATGTTCATATTTACTTGCCATCTTTCTCTATTTCAACAAATCAAATCAAATGAGCATGAAGCTTTTATCTGGTATTTTGGTAACCTTTAGTATCGAAATTAGGGCTTCTGTACACATAGACCTAAAGATATTTTGTGTTTTTATTACATTATCCATTATTAGCTTAAAGCGCTGCTTTACAAGCTTAAACACTGTAAGTCATGTTTCCTTTTTTGCAAAAAACAAAAGGTAGACAAAGTAACTTCAACACCTTTCAGTACACAGGTTCCTACAGCTTAAGGCAAGTTATATTAAGACTTGTTGCGACTTTTTTGATGCCACTCAGGATCAAGTTTTAGACCAATTTTACAATAACCAAAATGGAAGGAAAACACAACATGAAACAACATCAGATACTCTGAGTTAAGGACCATGTTGCCCAAATGTTGCCCAAATGTCTAATATTAATTAATTGAATGCCTTTTAAGACTTTTTCATGTTTTCCCATTTGAAGACTGTTCTCCATGGCCCTGACCTCTGGTTGTTATTCAGACCTTTAGTTCAAAAGGCATTTAAGTATAAAGTTGATATGCCCTAAAACTGATTGAAAATATTGTTTTGGTGTGTGTGTGTGTGTGTGTGTCTGTGTGCATGCGTGAATGCGTAAATGTGTGAATGTGTGCGTGTGTGCAAGTCTTATGCCTCAGGGGTATGAATGGACAACAGCTTACAATCACAATGATGAATACGAGAGATATAATCTCCAGACCGAGCTGCATATCGTTACCATAGCTGATGAGAGGCTGCTGTAATGGGTATCATTACTGTGACCTCCCTCATGAGCATCAGTGGAAAACAACAGGCCTCAGGGAACAAGGACAGCTACAGCCAGCTAATTATCATCCACATGGACAGTGTGTGCTAAACTCATGGGATGGTCTGCTGAAGAAATGCATTGATGCTTTGTTAATATAAAAAGGACATTTTAAATGTTTCAGAATGTCATGTTTTAATGTCTGATATTGCTGATATTTATATTTAGTAGTGACTTTATCCGACATCAAAAGCTTTGAAAAAGAACCAAATAATTATGAGTGCTAATAAAGTAACCGAATACATGCAGTAATTATGTTAGAAGTGGTCAACAGGTCATTAACGCCACTCTCCTCTGAGAGCAATTACGAAAACAAAGCCACTCTGGAGAGCAGGACTGGGAACTGATTCACCCAAACAGACTCTTCAGCTAGAGTCCCCTCACTTTAACGTACCCAAGGAAAAAAGAATGAAACACATTACACCAAAGAAAGGTAATATTTCACCTCACTATATATATATATAGAGCTGTTGTATTATTATTACCAGTCTTCACTGATCCGGCAGGTTAAATAGTGTAAATTTGCGACAATCAGGAAAATGCCACCATCAACTACGGCCTCAAAATTTGCAGACCACACACGTGCACGCGCACGCGCACGCACACGCACACATGCACAGATATCGTACTCTGAGTGCAGATGGAGCAATAGAACACGAGGTGCAGTGAAAGTGAAACTGTCATTCCTCTGCATCAGCTGATCTTCTCATCCATTGATCTAATCAGGTCTGATTGAAAGATCAATAATCCACCCTGTTGCCAAAAGTTCTCAAACTGCTGCTGAGGAAAAAAGGAATTCATGACGAGTTCTTACTGTAGTGTTTCTCATTTTACTAATGTTAGTTTTGCCAAAACAGGTAATGTTTGCGTACTCTGAGAACTCTGTGTTGCAGTTTCGTCTTTTACAGTGAGTTTGGGAGAATGGGTTGCGAGGTCAGCCAAGCTGGAGCTCAAATTGGAGCTCAGGCAAGATGGCACCCAAATGCTTGAGCAGGTCCCTTCTTCACTGCGGGCCAACCTGCATTCAGGGACTCCGCTGAGCAATGGCTGGGTCTTCCAGAAGGTTTACAGGTGGGCACCAGTGGATGTGCTATCTCCTGTGTCAGATGGGAGCTCCTCTGCCCGACATCTGTACCCTTAACCTGCGGGACACTCCATCAGAGACCAAGGATCATGCACTACTTTTCACAACCAACTCCACTGCGGGTTTCACGACAGCCCCATTCAGCCCAGTATGTTGTCATAGACTCATTCAAGGACTACACTACTTGAAATGAGGAAATAATATTAGAAATAATATTATTTCACAAGTCAACTTTGTTAGCTAAAAAATGTATAAAGGATGCCCAGAGCATGTAGGTATCTAGGACACCTCAAGTTATCAGTTATAGATTTGTTTTTCAGAAAATGTGTAGGCTGAGAACATCTAAAATAGGACTTGCTATTGTCAAGAACCTCGCAATTCAATGCAATTTCGATTCGATTTCGATTAGATTCAATATTGTTCCAGTTGCTTCGATATCGATTCAGTTGTGTGTTGATGTCAGAAATACCCAGATAATTCATTAGAATACCTTCTGATATGTGTTCAATAAAGCGTGCATTATCTGTACTGATTTAGAACAAACTGACACTAAAACTTATTTTACCATTACATTATTTATTAAATAAACATTAAAACTAAAATAAATTTAAAGTACAGAAAAGTGCACATTTTTGCCTGAGCCTAACATAACAAAATTAATAAACATTTATACAGGATTTGTCAACCTGCATTTGTGTGTTATCCACAGCTTTAGCGTTAGCAACAGGTTGCAAAACATCAGCGTGGTGTTGCCTCAAACGGTTACGTAGGTTCGTCGTATTGTTGCAGTGTTTTAACACTGACTCACGAGGCTCACACACCACGTAACTACTATCGATATTGAACTGGCAAAAAACACATTGCAGCGTACTGATGAATCAATTTCTTTACCCAGCCCTAATCTAAAAAGTGTCAACTGTGCGCATGAAAGTTGGCAACCTTGGATGCTAAGCAGGCTTATGTTTACCATGTTTATTTTAGCAAGCCAAGATGCTAACATTTAATAATAAGCTCTGAACACAAAGTACAGCTGAGGCTGATGGAGATTTCATTAATTTTGCATGTATTTGGTCAAAAATAATAGTAAGCCTATTGGACAAATTAATTGGCATGTGGCCATAGCTTTACCATCAACTTTCTGAAGTGGACAGTGTGTCAGACTCTCTTGCTCGAAAAGTTACAAAACAATCCATTGTGACCCACTGTCTGAACACATGAAATACCAGTAATAATACAGCTAACTGGCCAATATGTGCGACAAAAGGTGCTGCACACCTATTAATCTTTAGCTAGATCACATGATTGCACAAGGATTTATGGGTAATGGCCCATGATTTAGTTTTTGCACTGTAAACTTAATAGGCTCTATGAATAGGGAAATTTATCTTCACTAATAATATGTTGGATTCATGTTAATGTGCATTTTCAGAAACATTTAAATTTTAGAAATAAAACCTTAAAACTGTCATTAGATTATCAAGAGGCAATTCAGCGCACCCCCTGCAGTAATTCTGAGGACCCCCTAGAGGTCACGCACCCCTTGTTTAAGACACACGCACTAAAGGAAAAAACTGAATTGTCAAATTAAGAAGGATTCATCCACTGGGGGCCATGAAGGTCAAAACAAAATTCCATGGCAATCTATAGCATACTTGTTGAGATATTTCAGTCTGGACCACAGTGGTGGACAGACGAACAAACAGAACAGCATTGCCATCACTAAAGCCATGCCACTAGCAAGGCCAAAAATGAGTGCTCAAACCGTAAGTTTAACATCCATTGTGGGGAACTTTCTGAATTCCTCAGAGGTGAAATAATATGATGACATCTACTAGGCTGGACAAGATAAAAGACAATGAACGACTCACGGAAAACACAGTTGTGGTTTAGATCTGTGGTATAGATCTCACCAAATTCAATGTGCAAAATATAGATTTCTAAGTAGGTTACAGTATGTTTTGTTTTTCAAAATGTTCTATGATGCTGCCTGTACAGTTTAGTACGTGATACATTTTCAAAAGCGTGATAAAAGGGTTGTACAAGAAAATATATGAATAGCCTACTGACTCTTTGATTTAGAGAATGGAAAACAGCACTGTTTTTTTTTACTTAAACCTAACAATGTTCATGAACATTGGACATTACCGTTATCCTACCTTTGTCTTTTGCCTCCTGCTCTACAGCTTTATTGTGACAGCTAATCTTGCCATGATATTGATAATAATACGAGAGAAAACACTGCATGAGCCCATGTATGTTTTCATTGCATTTTTATCTGTCAACTCTCTGTACGGTTCTGCTGGTTTCTTCCCCAGATTCCTCATGGACCTTCTGTCTGATACTCATTTGATATCTCGTCCTGCTTGTTTCACTCAAATCTTTATTATTTACACATATGCTACTTATGAACTGACTATTCTCAGCATTATGGCATATGATAGATATGTTGCTGTATGTCATCCTTTACATTATCACAGAAAGATGAACTCTAAAACTGTCTACACATTGTCATGTCTTGCTTGGGTCTGTCCAGCCTGTAACCTTACAGTAAGCCTTTTTATGATTGTCAGGCTTCCTCTGTGTGGTAACAATATACAGAAGGTATACTGTGCTAGTTGGAATATTGTGAAATTATCATGTGTCACCACTGCTGTTAACAGTATTGTTGCTTTGTTGGGTGCCATAGCCATAGCCTTTCTTCCTTTTAGTTGTATCTTGTACACTTATCTGAGAATAGTGATTGCTTGTTGGAAAAAGTCATCAGAGGTCAGGGGGAAAGTTTTGCAGAGTTGTCTTCCACATGTTATCTCATTTGTGATATATTCCATCACATCTTTTAGCGATACTGCACTAAGCCGACAAAATCCTGATGAGATAAATCCATTTGTGGCTGTAATAATGTCACTAGAATTTGTTATCATTCCTCCAGTTCTAAATCCTCTTGTGTACGGTCTTAAATTACCAGAAATTAGAAAACACATTTTAAAGATATTGTGCAAAAAACCCCAAACTAAAAGAATTCCTGTAGAACATTGCCAGAGTCTACAGTGACCATGTCAGTTATGTGTATTAAACTATATACACAAGTAATGAGTAACATCTAAGCAAAAAGTCACAGTACCATTTTTCTTAATTAATAAATGTCAATATTGTGATAACAGACTTCATGGCAAAGTGTGTTTGGTGAAATGTGCGGTGAGCATGCAATTATTGCTTTCAACATGATTTGATGAAAGTACATGCTTTGGATTCAGTTAATATTGATGTAAATTTCAATTTATTAGGTTACTTGTGTTAAATATCTACTTTAAATTAAATAACATCAAACACAAATATTGTTTCTCATTAATATGACTTCTCTGAGTCTTTAAAGCCCCCCTTCAGAGTATTTTGGCATTTTTATGATATTCCATATGTTTCTGAGTCATGTCCTGAGAATGTTGATTAGTTAAACTGTTTACCGAATACTTTTTGACATATTTTGACATATAGTTGTATACATATAGCATAGTCACATAAAGTTTGGGCTGAAAACTAAAAAAGAAGTTTGTTGCTAAAATGGGAAGATTTCACATGACTAAAGCAATGCTGAAAGTCATATCCTCCAAGCACAGCAGTGATTTTGTTAAACAGTAACTGGGCCCTTCTCAGTGTGAGGGAGCAGCAAGCCAATTGGCATTAGCAGAGTGTCATGGTGTGCTGAGGTGTATTGTTTAACAATATCCTGCAGGATAGGCCGAGCAATTTACAGCACAACTAGCAAAGTAACATTTTTTTGAGCTATAGCTAGCGTATGTTGCAGAGGATTGGTATATTGTCAGAAAACTTGGGTAGGCTGAAGACTAGCCAAGAAAAACTATGCAAGTGATCACAACACTGACATGGCAGGCACAACCGGCTATTCAGAAAACACCTGCAGTTTATGCGTATATTTGTAGTTAAGAGTTGTATAACAAACCTGTACAGATTCCAACACATTTTTAAGAAAACTATGCCCTCTGGGTCTGCAAAAAAAAGTTCCAATGTCAGCAACAACAAATTTTAAACAATTTGCAAATAAAAGAGCGGAAGTAATAACATGAAGTAGTTCATTTTTGGGGACTGTGAAATCAATTCAAAATTTTACAAACTGAATAATGAACACCAACTATTTCATTTCAATCTTTGTGAACTGAACTTTGAGCTAGCTCTTGTTGTTGTGAACTTGCATAAAGCTGCTGTAGACTGATCTTTTTCATACAGTTTATTAAATACCAGGGTCACGTGATGTATATCACTTGCTAGTTAGCACTAAAATTAAAAAAAAAAGCTGTGGCTGATGTTTCTGCTATTAGTTTTGCAGGTAACTGGTCATAAACAAGAGTATTGGGCATATTGGGGTCAGATTACCAAAGTACCACATTTCATTGCAATACATCTAATAGTTGTTGAGATATTTCAATCAGAACCAAAATGTCAAACTTACGGTACAAGAGGAAAAGTAGAAAGATCACCAGAGTCATTAGGATTAATTTTTTGGAAACTTTTGGTTACTTGAAAACTTTTACAAGCTGTTGGTGCTAAAAGGCACATGAGGGGAATACCAAAGTCAGTAAGGTTCATCCTCTAAGGGCCATGAATATGTAAAAAAAAAAATCATAATAATCCACCATAATAATCCACCAAATAGTTGTTGCAATATATTTTAGTCTGACCAAATTGGTTTATATTCTGACCAACTAACAAATCGTAACTCCCATCACCAGAGACATGCCACAAGTGTAGCCAAAAACAAAAGTTCTTTTAGAAAGGTTTACACTCATTGTGGCAAATTTTCCAAATTCTCCTGAGGTGAAATAATGTGGTGACGGCTACCAGGACAGACAAGATAAAAGATGATGTACACCTCCCAGAACACACAAGTCTGTTCTCTCTGTATGTAGCCCTTATTAAATCCAATGTTCAAAAGATTACTAAATGGGTTTAAGTGTAGAATTGCTGTCTTTTTAAGTCAAAGAATGGAAAACATTACTGTCTCTTTTTACCTTAACTTAACCATGTTCATGAACATCGGACACTATCGTTATCCTACCTTTGTCTTTTGCCTCCTGCTCTACAGCTTTATTGTGTCAGCTAATTTTACCATGATATTGATAATAATACGAGAGAGAACACTACATGAGCCCATGTATGTTTTCATTGCATTTTTATCTGCCAACTCTCTGTACGGTTCTACTAGTTTCTTCCCCAGATTCCTCATGGACGTTCTGTCTGATATTCATTTGATCTCTCGCCCTGCTTGTTTCACTCAGATCTATGTTATTCACACATATGCTTTTTATGAACTGACAACTCTCAGCAGTATGGCATATGATAGATATGTTGCTGTATGTCATCCTTTACATTATCACAGAAAGATGAACTCTAAAACTGTCTATACATTGACCTTTTTTGCTTGGGTCTGTCCAGCCTGTTACCTTTCAGTAAGCCTTTTCATGATTGTCAGGCTTCCTCTGTGTGGTAACAATATACAGAAAGTATACTGTGCCAGTTGGAATATTGTAAAGTTATCTTGTGTTACCACTGCTGTAAATGATATTGTTGCTTTGTTGGGTGCCATAGCCGTAGCCTTTCTTCCCTTTGGTTGTATCTTGTACACTTATCTAAGAATTGTGCTTGCTTGTTGGAAAAAGTCATCAGAGGTCAGGAGGAAAGTTTTGCAGAGTTGTCTTCCACATGTTATCTCATTTGTAATTTATTCCATCACATCTTTTAGCGATACTGCCCTGAACCGACAAAATCTTGAAGAGATAAATCCATTTGTGGCTGTAATTTTATCAGTAGAATTTATTATCATTCCTCCATTTCTGAATCCTCTGGTGTACGGTCTCAAATTACCTGAAATTAGAAAACACATTTACAAGATATTTCTATATGCTTCAGACCACAAAGAAAAACAGAATTCCTGTACAGCACGATCAGAATCTACACTGATCATGTGAATTTTGTGTGTTTATAATAAATCATATACAAAAATTCATTATGTCAACAGCAAAAAGACAAAGTAATGGTGTCCTATTCAACTTTCTTACACAACGTTCATGACTGGACAAATTGATTATTTCTCCATAATGAAGTTTGACTTCAGTATTGTGATAATATGGCATTAAATGTAATGAGTGATGAGCATGCAACAATAGCTTATAACATGAATGGATAGATGTACATGCTTTTTTTCAGGTGACATTTATGTGACTTTTAATTTACTAAGCTACTTGTTTTAATTATGCATGGTAAATTAAAATGTATGTCATAATTAAATATTTTATCTCACTAATATAAGTACATTCATGTATCCCAATATTGACCCCCCCCCAATAACACTAGATGAATGCATTGTGGGGATTCAGGCCACATAATGCTTCTACATCATATATTCAACATACATACATACATATTGCTGCATACTACTGATTTGCTGCTTTCTCAGTCAGTGATTCCAGGTTCAGTTGTGACTGAGCCAGACTGGGAAAAGTTGTGGTTCTAACGTTGGATTTTCCAGTCTTTGCAGTGCTTTGGGATGATTGTGCAGGTCAGAGAGAGGAGGTCACTTTGTCCATTATTTTCCTTACAGAGTTAGCATCTCAGTGCTAACTTGCAATTGAGTTCATGTAAGGCAAATATCGTGGTTATAGGTTTGTTTACTTAAATGCACAACTTCATCCGTAAGAAATGAGTGAGGTCCTGGTGTAGGCAGGCAGGCCAGAGGCTAGCTGACTGAGGTCTTCTGTTCCATAATGTAATATTTACTGTGCCTTTGGCTTTGTTGGGTATTCTTTCTGATTTGAGTATGCTCTAAACGGGTGAAGCAGATGCTGAACGTAAGAGATCTGACGCTGCTGTTCTTTCCTGGTGCGCTGCATCTGATTTTAGAAGGGGCTATAATGGTTGAGTTCCTTCACATGAACATCGCTTTCCCATACTGGACATGAAGATTAGACTGTTGCTGAGGGCTATTGCAGTGGATCGCAATGTTCTTGGGTTGGCATCCCAGCTGGTGCCAATGAGTTTGAAGAGGATGCTGTTCCTTGCACTGTTGCCTGTTGTCTTCTCATATGCATTTTGAGTAAGACATATCTGTCTCGAGCATAGCTAGTTTAAGTGCAGTCCGCAAGAAACATTTCGTGCAGCCCCAGAACATAACTATATTTTAATCATCTAAGTAAAATTCAACACTATGATTTTGAACAGCCTACATTTAATGCATTATTCCACTACAGTGTCAAACTGTGGACCCCTAACAAGTATCTGTCAGCTTAGGAATGACAACTTTTAAACGGCTACTGGTTGCATGGAGCTAATAGTAACTAGTGAGAATTATGATCTGCCATCAATGGTAGTACTGACAGCTGAAGTTAGGTTTTGTGGGACAACTATGCAGTTTATCGTCGAAGTGAGGTGCATGCATTTTTCCTGTGTGGCCCTCAGCCCCCTAAATTTGCACTCATCGAAAGTGAGAAACTCTACCTTACTAAGTCCCATTTGACAATGTTCCAGGTTTGATCCAGATCATGTTACTAACAACGTACAATTGGCTTATGGCAATTAATTTAATATTTTTTTGAGATTTTTCAGTCTGGACAGAAGTTAGGGGACCAACTGACAGACCGACTTTGTCATTACCAGAGCCAACCACTATGGTGTAAAGAAAAAAAAAATGCTCCATGAGAAAGTTCAATATGCTTCATGGAGAAGTTACCAAATTCTCCAGAGGCAAAATACTGTGGTGTCTCCTACCAGGCTGGACAAGATAAAGGCTGCTGAATACCCCCCCAGAACACATAGTTGTTTATCTGTGTCTAGATCTTAAACCAATGTGCAAAATATGACTGAATGGGTTAAATGGGCTAAAGGTATATATATTTTCTAAAATGTTTAATGACATTGCCTGTTCAGTTTAGTAAGACTGTTATTTTTACAATACAGCGATAAGAGGTTTTACAAGAACAGATAGAGATAGGTGTTGAATTTTTCTCTCAAAAATTAGATGCCTTTCAATTTAGATAATGGAAAATAGCACTCTCTTGTATTACTTTAACCTAACCATGTTCATTAACATTGGAAACTATCGTTATATAGCCTTTGTCAGTTGCCTTCTGTGCTACAGCTTTATTGTGATAGCTAATCTTGCCATGATATTGATAATAGTACAAGAGAGAACACTACATGAGCCCATGTATGTTTTCATTGCATTTTTATCTGTCAACTCTGTATGGTTCTGCTGGTTTCTTCCCCAGATTCCTCATGGACGTTCTGACTGACATTCATTTGATCTCCCGTCCTGCTTGTTTCACTCAGATCTATATTATTTACACATACAGTCTTTATGAACTGACCATTCTCTGCATTATGGCATATGATAGATATGTTGCTGTATGCCATCCTTTACATTATCACAGAAAGATGAACTATAAAACTGTCTACACATTGTCATTTTTTGCTTGGGTCTGTCCAACCTGTTACCTTACAGTAAGCATTAATACGATTGTCAGGCTTCCTCTGTGTGGTAACAATATACAGAAGGTATACTGTGCCAGCTGGAACGTTGTAAAATTATCATGTGTCACCACTGCTGTTAACAGTATTGTTGCTATGTTGGGGGCCATAGCCATAGCCTTTCTTCCCTTTGGTTTCATATTGTTCACTTACTTTAGAATAGTGGTTGCTTGTTGGAAAAAGTCATCGGAGGTCAGGGGGAAAGTATTACAGAGTTGTCTTCCACATGTTATTTCATTTATGATTTATTCTATCACATCATTTAGTGATACTGCCCTCAGCCGACAAAATCTGAAGGAGATAAATCCATTTTTGGCTGTAGTTTTGTCACTAGAATTTGTTATAATACCTCCAGTTCTGAATCCTCTAGTGTACGGTCTTAAATTACCAGAAATTAGAAAACACATCCTCAAGATATTATGCTTAAAGCTCCAAACAAAAAAGAATTTCTGTAGAACATTGCCAGATTCTACACTGATCATGTAAATGTTGTGTGTTGGGAATAAACTGTTTTCCACTTTAACAACCAACTTAATTGAAAATGCCTTGTCAAAATGTGTTTCCTGTAAGTACAAACTTAATGGCACAAAGTGAAATTTGTGCTGAGAACCATTGCTTATAACATGAATCAATAAATAAACATTTTTCATTTTCATTTTTAATGTATTCATCTCCATAACACTAGACAATGTACTGTGGTTGATCAGCCCACTTTATGCTTCATTTATATTCCCACATCAACTGTGTTTACGTTCATTAACTTTGTAATATTATATTATGTTACACAAGATTACTTTAGCTGTCACTTTTATCCAAAGCCACTTAAAAAATGTGCATTTAATCATGTGAAATTAACCCATTAATTTCAAGAATTAGGATTTATCAGCTCAATCAAATATGCCAAACAGCCTTAAGTGCAGTTAGATCTAAAAACATTAAAAGATAACGGGTCTTTCATTAGCCAAGGTACAGTCCAGACAGATGAGTTTTCAGTCTGCAATGGAAAATGTGTGGAGTTTCTGCTGTCCAGATGCCATGCGGGAACTCTTTCCACTATTGTGGAGCCAGAACAGCAAACACTCATAAATTTTCCTGAGCAGTACCTTAGGCCTTTCTGTGGGGATGGAGTCGCAAGCCACAGGTAACACAGTGGACAGCCTGGGTTCATCCTGCCAGTGTCACTGTGAGGCAAAAGGGGAAGGACCCAATCGCAGTCAATTGAGGCAGATTGGGACAGTTCAGTGATTTTAGCTTAAAGGCAGGTACGGGTACACAGGTAAGCAAAGGGAAACAAAGAGATTGATGGCCTGGGGACTGAGAAACAGTGAAGAGGGAAACTCCTGGCTGAAGGCCTGCAGATGGACAGAGATGGAGCAGGAGACCTCAGTGGTTAGCTGGGGGTTGGAAGGCAGGAAACCTTAGATGGACGGCCTAGAGGCTAGACTGTGGCCTAACAGTGGTGGAGCAAATGAGTTCAGGAGGAGCACCACACAATAGGGCAGGTGGGTGGGGTCACTCTAGAGGACAATCAAAGGGCAGGGCAGATGGGTGGAATCACTGCAAAGATGATGGGTGAAACTCTCTGGAGGTTGGCCCCAGAGGTTGGTGATGTAGGCATAGTCACTAGCAGGGCCATGACTTGATGTTGGGAAAGATGAATGGCAAATGAAGATTTTGCTGTAGGTGTGCTTACCACTTGATGATACCAGAGAAGAAGCCTGGCGACAGGACAGTGAAGACAAACTGTCCAGAAGGACTGAAGCTGTAGTGGTCCCCAGTGCAAAAAAAAAAAACGTGTCTGTGAGGAGTTTGGGGAGGCTATTGAGAAGGACTTTTGGTTGGCCTTAAGGAAGTCCTGGCAAACTGTTACACGCCTCAGGAAGGTACAGCAGGGCTTGTCTAAGGCTATGCTCAGGAAAGGGGGAGAGCTGCTTACCTGGACTAGGGATTTTGTCAAGTGCTGGAAAGAACTCCTCAAGGAACTCCTGAACCCCACCATCACATCCTCTGTGGAGGATGTGATGAACCAAAAGTAGTTGCTGAGGTAGTCAAAAAAACTCCTTGGCAGTAGGACACTGGGTGTTGATGAGATTCACCCCGTGAAGCTGCAGGCTCTGTACATTGTTGGGCTATCTTGGCTGACAAGCCTTTTCAGTGTTACATGGAGAGGTCGAGAACATTGCCTGTGGAGGGGCAGACCACATTGGTTGTTCCCATTGTTAAAAAAGAGGGGACCGTGGGATGTGCTCTATTATCGGGGCTATTGCAACGATCATCCTCACTGGCAAAGTTTTTTCCAGGTTGTGGGAAAGAAGGCTCACACTAACTGTAAGCACAGATTAAGGAGGAACAATGCTGATTCCGTCCTGGCCATGAAACTAGACAGTGGACTGGGTCTTTACCCTTGCTGGGCAGCTAGATCTTTCATGGGAGTGTGCTTATCCAGTCTACATGTGTTTTGTGGACTCTGAGAAAACTTATGACCATGTCCCTGTGGTGTCCTGTGGCGGGCACAACAGGAATATGGGGTACGAAGGTCATTGTAAACAGCCATGTGGTCCCCATATAACTAAAGTGAGAGCTTTAGTTCTCACTTTAGTTTTACGTCGATGTTGGCTTCCATCAGGGTTGTCCCTTGTCATGGATTATGTCTGTTAGATTTATGGACAGGATCTCAAGGTGCTGATTTGGGGACCTCAGACCTTCATCTTTGTCTTTTTGCAGATAATGGGACTCTATTTGTGTCATCACCAGGGGCGTCGTAGTGGGGGGAAAAGTGGGAGTGACTACCCAGGGCCCCAGTGGGGAGGTGGGCTCTTAATGGGCCTGAAATAAAAATAAATTTTTTATTGTCACTTTTTTTTCTTTAAGTTATAACTGCAATCACTTCACTTAATCCCCTACTAAATGTACAAAATGGTTTATTCCACTAACACAGCATTAACTCCAGCATACACTGGGGCACTTTACAGGCAGGTGTGAAGGAATTACGATGAGAGGGTTGAGATGGGTTTGGACTGTGTTAGTGCCAAAAGCAAGACTTCAAGTGTCTAGGGGTCTTGTTTGCAAGTGAGGGTACAATGGAGTATAACATAGACAGGTGTGTCAGTGTGGCATCAGCAGTAATCTTAATGTTGTACCAGACCGCCGTGGTGGACAGAGCTGAGCCAGAAGCCAAAGCTCTATATTTACCAGTCCATCAATGTCACAACCCTCACCTTAACTAATGAACTTTGTGTAATGACAAAAAAATGAGATGGTGGATACGGGCAGCTGAAACAATTTTCCTGCATAGGGTGGCTGGGCTTAGCCTTAGAGATAGGGCGAGGAGCTCAGACACCTGGAGGAAGCTTAGAGTAGAGCCGCTACTCCTTGTTGAACAAGTCCAGTTGAGGTGGTTCGGGCATCTGATCAGGATGCCTCCTGTTCAAGGTTTTCTGGGCACGTCCAACTAGTAGGAGGCCCCAGGAAAGACATGCTGGCTGGATTTTATGTCTCATCTGGCCAAGGAATGCCTTGGAGTTCCACCAGAGAAGCTGGAAGGTGTTAATGGGGAGAGGGATGTCTGGAGTACCTTACTCAGCCTGCTGCCCCCATGACCCCAGCCCCTATAAGCAGATGAAAATGGATGGATGGATGAATGGATGGATGGATGGACAAATGGATGAATGGATGGACGGACACACGGAAATTTATTTAGTAGTTATTGAGTTATTTCAGTCTTGATCAATGGTGAATAGACCAACCAACAGACCAACACTGCCATCACTAGAGCAATGCCAGTGCAAATGTAAATGTAAATGCAAATGCAAATACAAATGCAAAAAAACCCCAGTTTTTTTTTTAAGTGAAGTTCAAAATTTCTTCAGAGGTGAAATAATGTGGTGACATGTACCAGGCTGGACAAGATAAAGGATGTTAGACACATCCCAGAACACACAGTTATGGTTTATCTGTGTATAGATCTCTCCAAAACCAATATGCATAATATACATTTCTTTATAGGTTTAATGGTACTTTTTTCCATAAAATTTGATGACGCTGCCTGCATGTTTCAGTAATGCTGCTGATTTTTCTAAAGAGTGATAAGAGGTTGTAAAAACAAAAATAAATGTTGACTTTTCTCCGTACACAGCAAGACCCTTTGATTTAGAGAATGGGAAACAACACTATCCTGTTTTACTTTAACCTAACCATGTTCATGAACATGGTGTTTTTCTTTTGCCTCCTGCTCTACAGCTTTATTGTGACTGCTTATCTTGCCATAATAGTGATAATAATACAACAGAAAACACGATATGAGCCCATGTATGTTTTCATTGCAGATATGACAGATATGTTGCTGTATGTCATCCTTTACATTATCACAGAAAGATGAACTCTAAAACTGTCTACGCATTGTCATTTTTTGCTTGGGTCTGTCCAGCCTGTAACCTTACAGTAACAATCAACATGACCGTGAGCATTCCTCTGTGTGGTAAAAATATACAGAAGGTCTACTGTGCCAGCTGGAATATTGTAAAACTGTCATGTGTTTCCAATGCTGTGAGCAATGTTGGTGCTACACTGGGGGCCACAATAACCGTCCTTCCCTTTGGTTTCATATTGTTCACTTATCTGAGAATTGTGATTGCTTGTTGGAAAAAGTCATCAGAGGTCATGGGGAAAGTACTGCAGAGCTGTCTTCCACATGTTATAACTTTTGCAATTTTTTCTATTACATCATTTAGTGATGTCACCCTAAACCGACAATATCTTGATGAGATAAATCCATTTGTGGCTGTTATATTGTCACTTGAATTTATTATCATTCCTCCACTACTAAATCCTCTTGTGTACGGCCTGAAATTACCAGAAATTAGAAAACACATTTTTGAGATATTATTTGCAAAACCCAAAACTAATAAGAATTGTGGCAGAATATTACCACAGTCTACAATGATCATGTAACTGTTATATATTGGATGTAAACCATACAAAAGCCATGAATAATGTCTAAGCAAACGACATAAAATATATAAGATAAGAACCAGGCTAATAACAAAATATTTTAAATTCAGTGTGAATAGAAAGACCAACCAACAGACCAACACTGCCATTACTAGAGCAATACCAGTGCAAATGTAAATGCAAATGAAAATGCAAAAAAAAAACTCAGAAAGTTTTTTTCAGTGAAGTTCCCAAATTCTCCAGAGGTGAAATAATGTGGTGACATGTACCAGGCTGGACAAGATAAAAGATGTTAGACACATCCCAGAACACACAGTTATGGTTTATCTGTGTATAGATCTCTCCAAAACCAATGCGCAAAACATACATTTTGCAATAGGTTAAAGGGTACTTTCTTCCATAATATTCAATGATGCTGCCTGTATCTTTCAGTAATACTGCTGATTTTTCTAAAGAGTGATAAGAGGTCATGAAAGCAGAGATAAATGTAGACTTTTTCTCTGTAAATAGCAAGACCCTTTGTTTTAGAGAATGAGAAACAACACTGACTTATTTTACTTTAACCTAACCATGTTCATGAACATTGGACACTTTCGTTATCTAGCCTTCGTCTTTTGCCTCCTGCTCTACAGCTTTATTGTCACAGCTAATCTTGCCATGATATTGATAATAATACGAGAGAGAACACTACATGAGCCCATGTATGTTTTTATTGCATTTTTATCTGCCAACTCTCTGTACGGTTCTGCTGGTTTCTTCCCCAGATTCCTCATGGACCTTCTGTCTGATACTCATTTGATATCCCGTCCTGCTTGTTTCACTCAAATCTTTATTATTTACACATATACTTCTTATGAACTGACAATTCTCTGCATTATGGCATATGATAGATATGTTGCTGTATGTCATCCTTTACATTATCACAGAAAGATGAACTCTAAAACTGTCTACGCATTGTCATTTTTTGCTTGGGTCTGTCCAACCTGTTACCTTACAGTAAGCATTAATACGATTGTCAGGCTTCCTCTGTGTGGTAACAATATACAGAAGGTATACTGTGCCAGCTGGAACGTTGTAAAATTATCATGTGTCACCACTGCTGTTAACAGTATTGTTGCTATGTTGGGGGCCATAGCCATAGCCTTTCTTCCCTTTGGTTTCATATTGTTCACTTACTTTAGAATAGTGGTTGCTTGTTGGAAAAAGTCATCGGAGGTCAGGGGGAAAGTATTACAGAGTTGTCTTCCACATGTTATTTCATTTATGATTTATTCTATCACATCATTTAGTGATACTGCCCTCAGCCGACAAAATCTGAAGGAGATAAATCCATTTTTGGCTGTAGTTTTGTCACTAGAATTTGTTATAATACCTCCAGTTCTGAATCCTCTAGTGTACGGTCTTAAATTACCAGAAATTAGAAAACACATCCTCAAGATATTATGCTTAAAGCTCCAAACAAAAAAGAATTTCTGTAGAACATTGCCAGATTCTACACTGATCATGTAAATGTTGTGTGTTGGGAATAAACTGTTTTCCACTTTAACAACCAACTTAATTGAAAATGCCTTGTCAAAATGTGTTTCCTGTAAGTACAAACTTAATGGCACAAAGTGAAATTTGTGCTGAGAACCATTGCTTATAACATGAATCAATAAATAAACATTTTTCATTTTCATTTTTAATGTATTCATCTCCATAACACTAGACAATGTACTGTGGTTGATCAGCCCACTTTATGCTTCATTTATATTCCCACATCAACTGTGTTTACGTTCATTAACTTTGTAATATTATATTATGTTACACAAGATTACTTTAGCTGTCACTTTTATCCAAAGCCACTTAAAAATGTGCATTTAATCATGTGAAATTAACCCATTAATTTCAAGAATTAGGATTTATCAGCTCAATCAAATATGCCAAACAGCCTTAAGTGCAGTTAGATCTAAAAACATTAAAAGATAACGGGTCTTTCATTAGCCAAGGTACAGTCCAGACAGATGAGTTTTCAGTCTGCAATGGAAAATGTGTGGAGTTTCTGCTGTCCAGATGCCATGCGGGAACTCTTTCCACTATTGTGGAGCCAGAACAGCAAACACTCATAAATTTTCCTGAGCAGTACCTTAGGCCTTTCTGTGGGGATGGAGTCGCAAGCCACAGGTAACACAGTGGACAGCCTGGGTTCATCCTGCCAGTGTCACTGTGAGGCAAAAGGGGAAGGACCCAATCGCAGTCAATTGAGGCAGATTGGGACAGTTCAGTGATTTTAGCTTAAAGGCAGGTACGGGTACACAGGTAAGCAAAGGGAAACAAAGAGATTGATGGCCTGGGGACTGAGAAACAGTGAAGAGGGAAACTCCTGGCTGAAGGCCTGCAGATGGACAGAGATGGAGCAGGAGACCTCAGTGGTTAGCTGGGGGTTGGAAGGCAGGAAACCTTAGATGGACAGCCTAGAGGCTAGACTGTGGCCTAACAGTGGTGGAGCAAATGAGTTCAGGAGGAGCACCACACAATAGGGCAGGTGGGTGGGGTCACTCTAGAGGACAATCAAAGGGCAGGGCAGATGGGTGGAATCACTGCAAAGATGATGGGTGAAACTCTCTGGAGGTTGGCCCCAGAGGTTGGTGATGTAGGCATAGTCACTAGCAGGGCCATGACTTGATGTTGGGAAAGATGAATGGCAAATGAAGATTTTGCTGTAGGTGTGCTTACCACTTGATGATACCAGAGAAGAAGCCTGGCGACAGGACAGTGAAGACAAACTGTCCAGAAGGACTGAAGCTGTAGTGGTCCCCAGTGCAAAAAAAAAACGTGTCTGTGAGGAGTTTGGGGAGGCTATTGAGAAGGACTTTTGGTTGGCCTTAAGGAAGTCCTGGCAAACTGTTACAAGCCTCAGGAAGGTACAGCAGGGCTTGTCTAAGGCTATGCTCAGGAAAGGGGGAGAGCTGCTTACCTGGACTAGGGATTTTGTCAAGTGCTGGAAAGAACTCCTCAAGGAACTCCTGAACCCCACCATCACATCCTCTGTGGAGGATGTGATGAACCAAAAGTAGTTGCTGAGGTAGTCAAAAAAACTCCTTGGCAGCAGGACACCAGGTGTTGATGAGATTCACCCCGTGAAGCTGCAGGCTCTGTACATTGTTGGGCTATCTTGGCTGACAAGCCTTTTCAGTGTTACATGGAGAGGTCGAGAACATTGCCTGTGGAGGGCAGACCACATTGGTTGTTCCCATTGTTAAAAAAGAGGGGACCGTGGGATGTGCTCTATTATCGGGGCTATTGCAACGATCATCCTCACTGGCAAAGTTTTTTCCAGGTTGTGGGAAAGAAGGCTCACACTAACTGTAAGCACAGATTACGGAGGAACAATGCTGATTCCGTCCTGGCCATGAAACTAGACAGTGGACTGGGTCTTTACCCTTGCTGGGCAGCTAGATCTTTCATGGGAGTGTGCTTATCCAGTCTACATGTGTTTTGTGGACTCTGAGAAAACTTATGACCATGTCCCCTGTGGTGTCCTGTGGCAGGCACAACAGGAATATGGGGTACGAAGGTCATTGTAAACAGCCATGTGGTCCCCATATAACTAAAGTGAGAGCTTTAGTTCTCACTTTAGTTTTACGTCGATGTTGGCTTCCATCAGGGTTGTGCCTTGTCATGGATTATGTCTGTTAGATTTATGGACAGGATCTCAAGGTGCTGATTTGGGGACCTCAGACCTTCATCTTTGTCTTTTTGCAGATAATGGGACTCTATTTGTGTCATCACCAGGGGCGTCGTAGTGGGGGGAAAAGTGGGAGTGACTACCCAGGGCCCCAGTGGGGAGGTGGGCTCTTAATGGGCCTGAAATAAAAATAAATTTTTTATTGTCACTTTTTTTTCTTTAAGTTATAACTGCAATCACTTCACTTAATCCCCTACTAAATGTACAAAATGGTTTATTCCACTAACACAGCATTAACTCCAGCATACACTGGGGCACTTTACAGGCAGGTGTGAAGGAATTACGATGAGAGGGTTGAGATGGGTTTGGACTGTGTTAGTGCCAAAAGCAAGACTTCAAGTGTCTAGGGGTCTTGTTTGCAAGTGAGGGTACAATGGAGTATAACATAGACAGGTGTGTCAGTGTGGCATCAGCAGTAATCTTAATGTTGTACCAGACCGCCGTGGTGGGCAGAGCTGAGCCAGAAGCCAAAAATCTATATTTACCAGTCCATCAATGTCATAACCCTCACCTTAACTAATGAACTTTGTGTAATGACAGAAAAAATGAGATGGTGGATACAGGCAGCTGAAACAATTTTCCTGCATAGGGTGGCTGGGCTTAGCCTTAGAGATAGGGCGAGGAGCTCAGACACCTGGAGGAAGCTTAGAGTAGAGCCGCTACTCCTTGTTGAGCAAGTCCAGTTGAGGTGGTTCGGGCATCTGATCAGGATGCCTCCTGTTCAAGGTTTTCTGGGCACGTCCAACTAGTAGGAGGCCCCAGGAAAGACATGCTGGCTGGATTTTATGTCTCATCTGGCCAAGGAATGCCTTGGAGTTCCACCAGAGAAGCTGGAAGGTGTTAATGGGGAGAGGGATGTCTGGAGTACCTTACTCAGCCTGCTGCCCCCATGACCCCAGCCCCTATAAGCAGATGAAAATGGATGGATGGATGAATGGATGGATGGACGAATGGATGAATGGATGGACGGACACACGGAAATTTATTTAGTAGTTATTGAGTTATTTCAGTCTTGATCAATGGTGAATAGACCAACCAACAGACCAACACTGCCATCACTAGAGCAATGCCAGTGGAAATGTAAATGTAAATGCAAATGCAAATGCAAATACAAATGCAAAAAAACCCCAGTTTTTTTTTTAAGTGAAGTTCAAAATTTCTTCAGAGGTGAAATAATGTGGTGACATGTACCAGGCTGGACAAGATAAAGGATGTTAGACACATCCCAGAACACACAGTTATGGTTTATCTGTGTATAGATCTCTCCAAAACCAATATGCATAATATACATTTCTTTATAGGTTTAATGGTACTTTTTTCCATAAAATTTGATGACGCTGCCTGCATGTTTCAGTAATGCTGCTGATTTTTCTAAAGAGTGATAAGAGGTTGTAAAAACAAAAATAAATGTTGACTTTTCTCCGTACACAGCAAGACCCTTTGATTTAGAGAATGGGAAACAACACTATCCTGTTTTACTTTAACCTAACCATGTTCATGAACATGGTGTTTTTCTTTTGCCTCCTGCTCTACAGCTTTATTGTGACTGCTTATCTTGCCATAATAGTGATAATAATACAACAGAAAACACGATATGAGCCCATGTATGTTTTCATTGCAGATATGACAGATATGTTGCTGTATGTCATCCTTTACATTATCACAGAAAGATGAACTCTAAAACTGTCTACGCATTGTCATTTTTTGCTTGGGTCTGTCCAGCCTGTAACCTTACAGTAACAATCAACATGACCGTGAGCATTCCTCTGTGTGGTAAAAATATACAGAAGGTCTACTGTGCCAGCTGGAATATTGTAAAACTGTCATGTGTTTCCAATGCTGTGAGCAATGTTGGTGCTACACTGGGGGCCACAATAACCGTCCTTCCCTTTGGTTTCATATTGTTCACTTATCTGAGAATTGTGATTGCTTGTTGGAAAAAGTCATCAGAGGTCATGGGGAAAGTACTGCAGAGCTGTCTTCCACATGTTATAACTTTTGCAATTTTTTCTATTACATCATTTAGTGATGTCACCCTAAACCGACAATATCTTGATGAGATAAATCCATTTGTGGCTGTTATATTGTCACTTGAATTTATTATCATTCCTCCACTACTAAATCCTCTTGTGTACGGCCTTAAATTACCAGAAATTAGAAAACATATTGTTGAGATATTATTCGCAAAACCCAAAACTAATAAGAATTGTGGCAGAATATTATCACAGTCTACAATGATCATGTAAATGTTATATACTGGATGTAAACCATACAAAAGCCATGAATAATGTCTAAGCAAACGACATAAAATATATAAGATAAGAACCAGGCTAATAACAAAATATTTTAAATTCAGTGTGAATAGAAAGACCAACCAACAGACCAACACTGCCATTACTAGAGCAATGCCAGTGCAAATGTAAATGCAAATGTAAATGCAAATGCAAAAAAAAAAAAATTCAGAAAGTTTTTTTCAGTGAAGTTCCCAAATTCTCCAGAGGTGAAATAATGTGGTGACATGTACCAGGCTGGACAAGATAAAAGATGTTAGACACATCCCAGAACACACAGTTATGGTTTATCTGTGTATAGATCTCTCCAAAACCAATGCGCAAAACATACATTTTGCAATAGGTTAAAGGGTACTTTCTTCCATAATATTCAATGATGCTGCCTGTATCTTTCAGTAATACTGCTGATTTTTCTAAAGAGTGATAAGAGGTCATGAAAGCAGAGATAAATGTAGACTTTTTCTCTGTAAATAGCAAGACCCTTTGTTTTAGAGAATGAGAAACAACACTGACTTATTTTACTTTAACCTAACCATGTTCATGAACATTGGACACTTTCGTTATCTAGCCTTCGTCTTTTGCCTCCTGCTCTACAGCTTTATTGTCACAGCTAATCTTGCCATGATATTGATAATAATACGAGAGAGAACACTACATGAGCCCATGTATGTTTTTATTGCATTTTTATCTGTCAACTCTCTGTACGGTTCTGCTGGTTTCTTCCCCAGATTCCTCATGGACCTTCTGTCTGATACTCATTTGATATCTCGTCCTGCTTGTTTCACTCAAATCTTTATTATTTACACATATGCTTCTTATGAACTGACAATTCTCTGCATTATGGCATATGACAGATATGTTGCTGTATGTCATCCTTTACATTATCACAGAAAGATGAACTCTAAAACTGTCTACGCATTGTCATTTTTTGCTTGGGTCTGTCCAGCCTGTAACCTTACAGTAACAATCAACATGACCGTGAGCATTCCTCTGTGTGGTAACAATATACAGAAGGTCTACTGTGCCAGCTGGAATATTGTAAAACTATCATGTGTTTCCAATGCTGTGAGCAATGTTGGTGCTACACTGGGGGCCACAATTATAACCGTCCTTCCCTTTGGTTTCATATTGTTCACTTATCTGAGAATTGTGATTGCTTGTTGGAAAAAGTCATCAGAGGTCAGGGGGAAAGTACTGCAGAGCTGTCTTCCACATGTTATAACTTTTGCAATTTTTTCTATTACATCATTTAGTGATGTCACCCTAAACCGACAAAATCTTGATGAGATAAATCCATTTGTGGCTGTTATATTGTCACTTGAATTTATTATCATTCCTCCACTACTAAATCCTCTTGTGTACGGCCTTAAATTACCAGAAATTAGAAAACATATTGTTGAGATATTATTCGCAAAACCCAAAACTAATAAGAATTGTGGCAGAATATTACCACAGTCTACAATGATCATGTAACTTTTATATATTGGATGTAAACCATACAAAAGCCATGAATAATGTCTAAGCAAAAGACATAAAATATATAAGATAAGAACCAGGCTAATAACCAAATATTTTAAATTCAGTTTGACTATAATTGTATGATAATATTCATCATGGTACAATGGCATATGACTGTTGCTTAGAACAGGAAGAAATTAACATGCATACTTTGATTTTAGTTGAGATTCAAGTGATTTATGTCATTAGGCTACTAATGCTTATAATGTGCTATATATCAAAAAACACCATTCACAAATACTGTATCTCATCAGTAAAAGTCAATCTAGAGGAATAGTTTTTTGATATTTACCTCTGCACTTTAGCACTTGATGTCTACATATTTTCAAGGTTAACAAAGCAAAGAAAAGGAAATGTGACTTTGGATCATTTAATAAAGACACTTTCTTGATTATTATAGTAAAGGAGAAGGACTCAATTACATTTAACATAATATGAACATGTTAATGTTTAATTTTTTATGCTTCTGTATTTTTTAAATTTTTTTACCAATAAATACTGAAGTATTAAATGCCTAGATTCTCAAGCTGATCTTTGAAACTCATGTCAACACAATGAATAAACAGTTCAGTTTTACTGAATGTTTCTCAGATCCACTCTCAGCCACACAATAATAAAGCAAACTTTGCACAATGGCCAGAAATTTGTTTTTGCAGAACATTATGATGTAACAGTTTACCCCTAACCTTTTGGATTTAAAATGTGTGAACTTCATTTTTATATACTGTTAGACATTAGTGTGAAATTTGAGCCTATGAATTCTTGAGTTATAGTCAAAAACATGTTTTATGAGATATCGTGTTCGCAAGAATGAGATGAATGAAAGGTCACAGTAACTTTGACCTTTGAACATCAAACCCAATCAGTTTATTTTTGAGTCCACTTGTATGTCTGTCAACTTTTAAGATTTTACCTTAAAAAATTCCTGAGATATTGCGGTCGGAAGAATGAGACAGACAAGGTCAAAGTGACCTTGACCTTTGACCTATGACCACCAAAATCAGTTCAGTAAGTTCATCCTTGAGTTCAGGTGATTATTTGTGCTAAATTTGATGATATTTTCTCAAGGCACTCTTGAGATATCATATTCACAAGAATGAGCCAGGCAGACGGACGGAAGGTGCCTTCAAAATGTTGACGTGTCCTGCACTTCACATTAGTTCCTATTGCTATGTGCATTCTTTGCCAACCCACAAGCAGAGCTATCCTCTGCTTAGCGCTGTAACAGTTTGGTTATGTTCAAGGTGAGACCAAAGGTCAGTGACAAAAGTAATGCACTGTGATTGCTGGATGTGCTTCTAGAAAACTGTGTTCTAAAATGTTTGGCATAAGAACTGAGAAATGAGTTTACAGCTTATCCATTCTGCCATAGGGGCCGCAAAACCATTTTAATGCTGTACAAAACTGAAGTTTGATTCATTAAAGATTGGGGTTTTTTTTATCATTTTTGATGGACCTCATAAAATAAGACTATATCAGTCTTAAACCTTAGCTTGCCAGAGAAATCACTACAAAGTCTTTTAGCTTTTACTTAATACTGTGCACACTCCCGCAAGGTGCAGTCAGTTTTTGATGAGCAGACACAAGATGGCACAACACTGGTCCCCAGAGGATTTCCGGCTAAATTTCATGGGTTTATATTACCACAGACCTTCGAGGCTTTGTATTTTAAGGGCTTTTGAGGGCTTCGTATTTTAAGGTCAAATCAATCTGAATCCACAAAGTGATTCGGATATCCACCTTTACTCACCTCACACTCCCACCTGTCGTGTCCTGTTGCACACGAACACACTGCAAAGACTTCAGTCAATGGCAAGCTGGTCACCAATATTCATGTACTTTGTGTTCCTGCATCAGAAAAAAAATTGTAAGTTGTCTGTATTTCGAGGTAAAAGATAAAACTTTGTGAGTTAAAGATCACAGTCAAAGTTAGACAAGAAAAACAAATCTTAAAAAACTGCAATAAAGTTTTGCTTCTCATTTCTCTAGCATTGTTACCTGGTGGTATCTATGTAAAAAATGACAAGACAAAGTCAAAGCCAAGTATATGAATGAACCACATATGAAATGCTAGAGGGCTTTTCATTCTGAAACGGTGGAGTTTACTTTGCAACGATGGACAATATGCTATGTTATATCCAAATAAGTATCCTTTCTATTTTATTTGTATCTATGGGTAGGAAATTAGAGCATTATAAAATAATATTTACACAACTATTGTCAATCAAGTTATCTTTACATGAAATCATACAATATGAAGTCGTAATATGATATTACGATTTTGAATGATTGTGTTACCGTCTCAATTCTCTGAGGTAGAAAAATCATGATGATGTGCAGTCAGACAACATAAAAGACACAGGACTCCTCCCATTACTTACACCAGTGGTGTGGCTATAGATCTAACCAGGAGCAATATGTAGAAGAGTACTGACCACCAGTTCAGTGAGTATAGTTAACCTACAGTAGGTATGACCAATATTATATGACATTATATCAAAATGCCGATACTTAAGTATTCTGTAACACAACTTAAACTTAAATTTTCATTTGCACAGATGCATTAAAGTCTGTCAAATCAGATCACTGATTTCCAAAGACAGGAATGAGAGTTTGTCCATCAAGGGCAAAAATACTAATTCAATTGTTGCCGATTTATTGTAAGTGGAATGGAAAACAGTACTGTTTCCTTTTACTTCAACCTTACCATGTTTGTGAATGTTGGACCCTACTGCTACCCAGCCTTTGTCTTTTGCCTCCTGCTCTACAGCTTCATTGTGTCTGCTAATATTGTCATAATACTGGTGATATCTCGAGAGAGAACTCTACATGAGCCCATGTATGTCTTCATCGCTTGTTTGTCTGTCAACTCTCTGTATGGTTCGACTGGTTTCTTCCCCAGATTCCTCATGGACCTTCTGTCTGATACTCACATGATCTCACATTCTGCTTGTTTCATTCAGATCTATGTAATTTACACATATGCTTCCTATGAATTAACCATTCTTGGCATTATGGCACATGATAGATACGTCGCTGTGTGTAATCCTTTACATTATCACAGAAAGATGACCTCTAAAACAGTTTTTAAATTGGTAGTACTGGCTTGGATTTTACCAGCCTTTGGTATTACAGGTTGCATTTATTTGTCTGCCAGGCTTCCTTTATGTGGCAATGAGATACAAAAAGTGTTTTGTGCCAACTGGAATATTGTAAAATTATCGTGTGTCACCACTGTTGTCAACAATGTTGTGGGTATGCTTTTGACCATAACTACAGTTTTCCTTCCCCTTTTTTATGTCCTGTACACTTATTTACAAATTGTGGTTGTTTGCTGGAAAAGCTCAGCAGAATTCAAAGGGAAAGTATTGCAGAGCTGCCTGCCACATGTTGTTTCATTTGTGATTTATTCTATTACAGCATTTTGTGATATTGCCTTGAGCCGGTACAATCTTGAAGAGATTAATCCATTTGTGGCTGTTATTCTGTCACTGGAGTTTGTAATCATTCCTCCAGTTCTGAATCCTCTTGTGTACGGCCTTAAATTACCAGAAATTAGAAGACAAATTATAAGGATGATACCTTGGAATAAAATATTCCCCTAAAAATGATCAGTTAGAACCAAAACTACAGCGTATTGTTTCCCTAGAATTTTATAAATACAGACTGTGAGAACATGTTAGTCTATAGAAGCTGAGAATAGTGTTTTAATACTAATAAAAGTCACCTGGTAATTATTTATTCACGATAAATCCAAAAGAGAAGATTACAGTCATACAGGATTTCATGACTGAAGATAAATTGGCCACAATTTTATGTTCTCAGGATATTCAAATAAATTAATCCTCAAAATACAAATATGTTGTGGACATTAAACTGTATGTTGCCTCACTGTACACTGGCTTTAATGATAATATGATCAACTGAACCTGCTATTTCATGTTTTTTGACACATAAGAATGTAAAAAAAAATTATCAGCCGATGTAAATATTTTGGTTTTAGCTGGGCAACTGAAAAGCATGTTGGAAAGATATTGGTTATGCTAGAATTGACATAAATAAATAAAGCCCTTAAATACAGAAAATGACAATACATTTAATAACTGTTGGGAATTCGCATTAACTAGAACCTTCCAGAAACACGACTGTTTTGATTACAAATTACGATTTCCTGAGGCTAAATTGATGATTTGCTTTCCATTCACAGAACACATATTGGCATTTTATTTTAAGAGGCCTCATTTTCACTTTCACACAATTTCAAGAGCTCAAGCTGAGAAAGAATAAGAAACTTTTGGACATAATAGTTTTGCTAAATTCTAAAAAAACAGAACAAGTCCTTGGTTTTATTATACAGCATTTATTTGTATGGTTAAATCTTCCTGTAATTTCTTTTTAAAATCTGTTAAAGACGATAGTTCTGGTTGCTTTAGGTGGGTTTGTACCCACTGACTCTGGGTGTGATCGTCCGATTTTAGAAATTCAATTTAGTCCCATTTCAGTCAGATTAACATGCTTACATGTATTTTAAAAATTCAGTTTTAGTTGACTAACACAATAATTTGACTTTTTCTGGCATCATGTAAACGTACTGACTGGCTATGGATAATAACCTGATACTACCCCATTTCAAAACATATGAACTATCCCTTTAAGGTTGAAGGTTAGAAAATACCATATAAATCATATTTACCATCCTTACACTGACAGAAACTGGAACAACCAGTTTCCACAATATTTCTCAGAGTAACTGCATTCATTTTACAAAAAGTGGACATCTACAGTGGTAAAGTCAGCATTTCTTCAAGTAAATTTAACTGTTATTGCTGTGACTGCCAGTCAGCCAACTGGCTGTGAGCCGATAATGAGCAGAGTAGCATTGACTCACAAAGATCATCATCATCATCATCAATTTTTAGTAATTATTAAAGTGTAGTTTAAGCTGCTGGGAAGCCCTTGAAAATGAATGAGGGAGAAGCTTTGCCTCACAGCATGTACAGCAGGGGGTGGGAATATTAGGCCACACGCACACAAGTCACAAGCAATCCTCAAGTTACTGTGGTGAGAATCAAGCTAGTCAAGTCGAGTCCCTACCTAAAGTCACACAAGACAAGTCATTGCTCAGATCAAGCAAGTCACAAGTCAGTGACAGTGAAATTCTGATGTTCAGCCAGTAGCAGCTGAAAAGACACATTCATGTACCGTTCTTTAGGGGTCATGTAGTGATAGATGAGGTTTCGATGTTGCATACCGCGGTTCTCTGTTCACTCAGCAACATAATCTTTGAATCCAAATTTTATTGTTTCTGGACCAGCCCCCTCCCTGTTAGCTGCCTCATGTCCTTTCAGGTTGCCAGGTTTGTGCGCATCCCCCAGTCATGCTTCAAAAACAATATAATATGTAAAAAAATGCAAATATTTAATGGAAAAAAAGTCCTTTTGAGCCATTTGTCTCAAGTCTAAGTTAAGTCTCAAGTCATAAATACCAAATCAAAGTTAAGCTGAGTCTTTTATCAATACTGGTCAAACAAGTTTCAAATCCTCAAATTTGTGGCTTGAGTCTGACTCAAGTCCCCCACCTGTGATGTAGCCTGCAGTAGCCTATCTATTAATCCTGGATTCCTGAGCAAATCCATCTGTTGCTAGTCCAAACATGGACAATGTTACCTAGCTTAAATAAACAGCAACATTTCCAGTGGCAGCGACCAAAAACAAAAGGGTTTACCTCAGTGTGTCAACTAACGGATCTAAGCACATGAAGTGGAATAATGATGAATATTGATGAAAAGCAGAAGGACTGGTTAGCTTTCAGACTGCAAATTTGCAAGCTATGGGAAATTTTAACCCCCAAAGAGAGAGAGATTAATAAACTTATAGTTATACCACTTGAAAAAATATTTGAATCTGTAAAGATTTCCCAGGCAAATGTAGCGCCACCTAGAATGTCATTCCAGTGGGCCTTTCTTTGTCTTGATGGCAGTGAAGTCAGCCAATCACCAGATTCCAATGTATTCCTCCAATGTATCACCATGAAATAAAGAAAGACCTTCAACTCCTGATGAACTCACCATCAGGGAGTCTCCAGCTACATGTCGGCTACTGAGCATTTTGTTGAAGGTATAACTTGAAACTAAAAGAGGCTAAATAACAAGCTCAGGTCAGGCTTTCTAAGTGATTTCTTAAAAATAGTTTTATGTAATTATACAGTCACTGATTAGTCTTCCACAGGATCTAAATATTAGATTTACAGAAACAATACTAAAAGAAATTATTAGAAGAACAGTTTAAGGATTTTTCTTTAAATCTCTGTTTCATCCCAAGTGTGTAAAATGGAAAATGACACAACGTTTCACTTTAACCTCACAATGTATGTGAACATAGGACCGTACCGCTATCCAGCCTTTGCACTGTGCTTCCTGCTGTTTGCCTTTAATGTATTTGCTAATCTTCTTTTATTAGTGGTAATATCACGCAAGAGAACACTACATGAGCCCATGTATGTTTTTATTGCATTTTTATCTGTAAACTCTCTGTACGGTTCTGCTGGTTTCTTCCCCAGATTCCTCATGGACCTTCTGTCTGATACTCATTTGATCTCTCGTCCAGCTTGTTTCACTCAGATCTATGTTATCTACACCTATGCTTCATATGAATTTACCATCCTGAGCATTATGGCATATGATAGATACGTTGCCGTATGTGATCCTTTACACTATCACAGCAAGGTGGCCCCTCGGACAGTTTGTTGGTTGGCAGCCTTTGCTTGGATATGTCCAGCTTTTTCTGTTGGGGTATGTCTTTATTTAACGATTAGACTTCCTTTGTGTGGCAACAAGATCTTAAAAGTATACTGTGCTATCTGGAATGTTGCCAAACTGTCATGCGTTACCACTTTTATCAACAATATTGTTGGCTTGCTTGTAACTGCAATTACAATAATTCTGCCCCTGATCTATGTCTTGTATACCTACTTTCGACTTATACTTGTGTGCAAGAAGAGATCAGCAGAATTCAAGAGCAAAGTGTGGCAAACCTGCTTACCACACACTGTGACATTTGTCAGCTATTCCATCACTGCATTTTGTGATATTGCCCTAAGTCGTGTTAATGTTGAAAAGCTGAACCCATTTTTTGCCGTAATTTTATCATTGGAGTTTGTGATGATACCTCCACTTCTGAACCCTCTTGTTTATGGCCTGAAGTTGCCAGAAATAAGAAGACACATTTTCAGCATGCTGTCATGTTTGAAAGCTCTTTCTTAAACTCTCTTTGAAATAATTACTTCACAAAGTCACGAAGTTGATTATATTCATGTCATATTGCCTATGAACATTTTGCCTGTAGGGTCTGTGTAGGGTATGTTACTCATTCAGTTATTCCATTCAATCATTAAACATTTGAAGAAACAGGCAGGAGTATCACCGCAGAAGTTAGCCAATGTACTGCTGTGGACAGGGGCAGCAACAAAACACATTTTATCCACCTAATTAACCATCTATGCTTTTGTCAAAGCCAACAGACTTTTTTGAAAAACAATGCTTTAAACTGATACTTTGTGTTACTATAACTGAATAGAAATATATTTTTTGGTTTTTGGTTAGGAGCCTTTAATAAGGTCTGTGGTTAACAACAGCTTAAGAGACTTTCATGTTTTGTTCTATGAGATAAAATACGTCCGTAAATACCCCACTTCTTAAGATTTTATGTGTCTTGCTATGAAGTTGCTAAATGAGACGACAGAACACCATAAAGCAGAACCGCGCTGAACACGGCTTCACAGCCTCGTAGTGTTGGCGAGGCAACCATTGTGTAATTTATTTATAGCCTAACATTAGCCTTCTGCTTCTGATAATTGTATTTAGGCTTCAAAAATTATAAAAGTGCAGTTTATTTGTGAAAATGTATTTGCTAAACAAAATGTGTAAGAATCAGACACTTTTGTTTGCCACAGAGCTTATTTTCTGCAATGATCCAAAATCCCATGGAAAAATTCCATGGGCTGTTTGACGAGGGAACCAGTGCAATGTTAGCTTCCGGGCTGGCCTGCAGAAAAACATCATCCCTGGACTCTACAACCATTAAAATAAACTTTTTTTTTTCCTCAATGTGACCGTTCTGTCATCAGGTGGAAAGGAGAGGAAGAGCTGAGTGTCATCAGCATTGGCTGCTGGCGTGCTGGCGTACTGCGATGGCGTGTTACATCACTTCCGGTGTATCTTGTCTGTGTCTCTGGTAGCGTCTCTGAGCTGCTCCTACAAGCGATCCTCAGCTAATCTTCTAACTTGTTCCTTACTTCGACTGCTCTTATCTATCTGTGACTGAAAACTCACATAAGTTTTACTTAATCACTCACAGCTGTCTCCTCCTCTCAGCGGTTTTTTCTGTGTATTCACAGCCGCTCTCTCACTGTTAGCCAGTTAGCTTCGTTAGCATTAGCTCTGGTTAGCGATGGCTTCTCTCTGCTCCTCTCCCTCTTCTGCTCTCTCCTGCTCAGTGTGTCAGATGTTTAGTTACTCCTCTGCCTCCTTCAGTGATAGTGGTACCTGTAACAAGTGTAGTTTATTTGCTGCGCTGGAGGCGAGGCTTAGCGATCTGGAAGCGCGGCTCCGCACCGTGGATAATCCCTCTGTAGCTGCGATAGCTAGCAGGCCTGTAGCAGTGCAGACCCGACATAGCGTAGCCTCTGCTAGCGTCCCGGCAGCCCCGTGCAGCCGGGAGGCTGGGTGACTGTCCCGGCGAAGCATAGTAAGTCGAAGCCAGCACACCACCCACCCCCTTCACGTTTCAAATAAGTATGCCCCTCTCAGCCACACACCGACCGAGGACACAACCTGGTCGTTGGTAGCTCTATTTTTGAAGCGTGAAGTTAGTGACACCAGCGGCCATAGTCAAATGTATCCCTGGGGCCAGAAGCGGGCGCGTCAGTCAAATTTGAAGCTGCTGGCTAAGGCTAGCGTAAATACAGTAAGATTGTTATTCACGTTGGCGGCAATGACACCCGGTTACGTCAATCAGAGGTCACTAAAATTAACATAGAGTGGTGTGGTACGCCAAGGCGATGTCGGACACCGTAATCTTCTCTGGACCCCTCCCAATGTGACCAGTGATGACATGTTTGGCATGTCAGCACTCAACAGCTGGTTGTCGCGGTGGTGTCCAGCAAATGATGTGGGCTTCGTTAATAATTGGTGCTCCTTTTATTAAACCTGGTCTTATCGAAGGGCGGCATCCATCCCACTTTGGATGGAGCCAGCTCTCCTCTCTAAGAATCTGGCCGATTTATTTAGAGGCCCAAAGCCATGACAAACCAGAGTTGGGACCAGGTTTTGGTCGCAGTCTTACACGCTTCTCTATGAGCTTCCTCTAGCACAGTCACACACCCATAATGTAAATGTTATAAAAACAGTGTGTCTGTCCCCCGACCACTTCATTTGTTTAATACTAAAATAAACAAAGGGAGTTGTACATGAAAATCTCATAAAAATTAACTCATCTCCTGTCATACAGCATCATAACAGGAGAATTAATCACAGGACTCTTGAGCGTTAGATCCTTATCAACCAAGGCTCATTTAGTCACTGATTTAATATCGGATAACCATATTGATTTATTATGCCTCACTGAGACCTGGCTTTGTCCTGAAAAGTACGTTAGCCTGAATGAATCCTCCTCCTGGTCATATAAATAGTCATGTTGCCTTGGGACACTGGCGAGGAGGGAGTCGCTGCTATTTTGATTCAAGCTTACACTAAGGCCAAGTTAAACTATAATTCATTTGAAAGCCTTTTTCTTAGTCTTTCTCACCCATCCTGGAAAACTTTACAGCCAATTCTATTTGTCATAGTGTGCGTGCCCCCGGCCCATACTCTGAATTTCTATCAGGTTCTCTGAGCTTATATCAAGTTTAGTGCTCAAATCAGACAAAATTATTATTATAAATGGGATTTTAACATTCATGGATGTTAATAGTGACAGCCTTTAGTTCTGCTTTCTCCACACTTTTGGATTCAATAGGCTTCAGTCAGTGTACATAAACCCACCCACCCGCTACAATCACACCTCGATTGGTCCTTGCATACGGCATTGATATTGCAGATTTATCAGTCTTTCCTGAGATTCCTGCTCTGTCTGACCATTATTTGATAACTTTTAATTTTTTATTACTTGACTACAAGCCTCTCAGTAAGAGCTACTCTTCTAGATGTCTATCTGACTCAGCAGTGGCTAAATTTAGAAACTAATTCCCTCTGCTTTGACATCATTACCATGTCTTACAACTCCTGAGCACACTACTACTAACCAAGTCATTCCCAAATTGACTGTCTCATCGATAATACTACTGGCTCACTGCGATCAGATCTCGACACTGTTGCACCCTTCAAGAAGAAAATAATGAAACAAAACAAATTAGCCCCATGTTTTAACCTCCAGATTCGCAAATTGAAACAAACATCGCGAAAATTTTAAAGACATTGGCATTCTACCAAACTGGAAGAGTCCCGCTTAGTCTGGCTGGACAGTCTTAAAGTGTATAAGAAGGCCCTCCGCCATGCCAGGGCAAACTATTATTCATCATTAATTGAGGAAAACAAAAACAATCCCAGGTTTCTTTTCAACACTGTAGCCAGGTTGACTCAGAGTCACAGCTCTATAGAGCCCTGTATTCCTTCGGCCCTAAGCAGTGACGACTTTATGACTTTCTTTAATGATAAAATTATAACTATTCAAGATAAAATCCATCACCTCTTACCCTCAACTGACCTGACCCCGGACTCAGATAGCCTGATTATGGCAGCAAGGCCCGAAATTTATCTAGACCATTTCTCCCCCATTGACCTTCATCAACTCTATACTTTGGTTTCTGCATCTAAGCCATCAACATGCCTGCTAGACCCCATCCCAACTAAGCTCCTTAAGGAAGTTTTACCTTTATTAGACAACTTTTTTTAGATATAATCAATGCGTCTTTATTAACAGGTTATGTACCCCAGTCTTTTAAAGTAGCTGTCATTAAACCTCTTCTAAAGAAGCCCACTCTCGATCCTGAGATTTTAGCTAACTATAGACCGATATCTAATCTCCCTTTATTTCTAAAATCCTTGAGAGTGGTTGCTCATCAGCTCTGTGACTTTCTCCGACACAACAGTTTATTCGAGGACTTTCAGTCAGGCTTTAGAGTTCATCATAGCACAGAGACGGCACTAGTAAAAATTAATAATGACTTATTTATCGCTTCTGACACAGGTCTGGTCTCTGTTTTAATCCTATTAGATCTCAGTGCCGCATTTGACACCATTGACCATCAAATCTTACTGCACAGACTTGAATCCTCAATTGGCCTTAAAGGAACGTCACTAGCCTGGTTTAAGTCATACTTATCAGATCGTTCCCAATTTGTTCACATCAATGATCAACCCTCCGCTTTATACAAAGGTCTGCTTTGGAGTGCCACAAGGTTCAGTGCTGGGACCAATCCTTTTCACTTTATATATGCTTCCTCTAGGCAACATAATTAGAAAACATTCCTTAAATTTCCATTGTTATGCTTTGATGATACGCAATTATATCTATCTATGAAACCAGATGACACTGATCAGCTATCTAGACTTCAAACATGTCTTAAGATGTAAAAGCCTGGATGAGCCGTACTTTCCTGATGTTGAATTCAGACAAAACTGAAGTTATTGTTCTTGGCCCAAAACACCTCAGAAGCTCCTTTTCCAACAATTTAATTTCTCTAGATGGCATTACCTTGGCCTCTAGCACAACTGTAAGGAACCTCGGAGTTTTATTTGACCAGGATTTATCCTTTGCCTCCCATATAAAACAAACTTCAAGGACGGCTTTCTTTCACTTGCGTAACATCACAAAAATTAGACATATCCTATCCCAAACAGATGCTGAAAAATTAGTACATGCATTTGTCACCTCTAGGCTGGATTACTGTAACTCTTATGTAATAACTGTAACTATTATTTGGTTGCCCAAACAAATCTCTTAGGTCTCTCCAACTGGTGTAGAACGCTGCTGCTCGTGTTTTAACGGGAAGCAAGAAAAGGGATCATATTTCTCCTGTTTTAGCTTCTCTGCACTGGCTCCCTGTGATATCCAGGATTGAATTTAAAATCCTCCTCCTTACTTACAAAGCTCTAAATGGTCAGGCTCCATCCTATCTGTCACAGCTCATAGTTCCTTACCAACCTCAAGATCACTGCGCTCTGAAAGCATGAGGGTTACTTGTGGTTCCCAAAATTTCAAAAGTGGGTTAGGAACCAGAGCCTTCAGCCCTGCACGCTCCTCTCCTATGGAACCATCTTCCAGTTTCGGTCAGGGAGGCAGACACTGTTTCAACTTTTAAGGGTAGACTTAAGACCTTCCTCTTTGATAAAGCTTATAATTAGGGCTAGCTCAGGCTGCCTGGACCAGCCCATAGTTAGGCTGACATAGGTTTAACCTGCTGGGGGACTTCCTCTGATATGCTGAGCTCCTTTCCTTCTCTCAATGCCGCCATCAGAAATCATGCATGTTTGTTTACTGCATTGCCATTTGCAAGCTTAACTTAGCTCTGTAATAGCCATGTGGTACTCTCACGATTACAGAGCCTGGGTCTGTTGAACTGCACTATGCTAATCCTGTTGCCTCCCGGCAGCGTTCCTGCTCCCTTGTTTCCTAGTCTCCCTGGATCCTGGCCGTAACCTTGACTGTGCCTGACCGTGGTGATAGCTGTGCTGATGCTGCGACCCTGCCTTTGGTTGTGTGCTTTCGTGCTGTGGCTGAACTGATTCTGTGCCCCTCGCCGCCCTGATCGTGGTCTGGTCCTGGATTGCGCCGATGCTGTGATCTTGCCTTTGGACAACTCCCTTTCACATATGCATGAGACTGTTATCATCTCTATCAACATCATCCTTTAGAGCAATTACTAATTTCACACCTACCATTATTGTAATATGACATGCATCTGTTTCTATTGTTCTGTACCCCCCTCTCCCCTCTCCCCCCTCTCTTTCTCTTTCCTTTTTTGCCATGATTGTATTTCACTTGCTATTTACGACATCTATTGCTCGTCTGTCCGTCCTGGAAGAGGGATCCCTCACTATCCTCTACCACTCTTCCTGAGGTTTCTTCCTCTTTTTTTTCCCCGTTACAGGGGTTCTTTTTGGGGAGTTTTTCCTTGGGTGATGTGAGGGTCTAAGGGCAGAGGGATGTCGTACACTGTAAAGCCCTCTGAGGCAAACCTTGTTTTGTGATAATGGGCTATATAAATAAAACAGACTTGACTTGACTTGACTAAAATATGTTTTGCTCCTGCACCCCGTCCACAGGAGGACATTGCTTAGTTTTAATGGCAGTACTCCTGCCAGCTTCTCCAAACTGGGGGCATGCCAACTGTCATTCATTATATGTAATATACTGACTATGGATAAGTACCTAATACAACCCCATTGAAAAAAAATCTGAGCTATCCCCTTGGGGTTAAGAAATTTGATTAAAAAAAATTTAATTTGTGATAATAGACGCACTGTAGCCTGCTATGAATGTAAAGGGGAGGTGCACATAAATAACATTTGCTGCATAAATTAAACTGGTGAAATCATTTTTCGCCCTTGGTTTAGACAGTTATCCTATGATGCAATATAAATAATTTAAAAGGAGACAATAAAGCCTTGTTTCCAGTCTTGTTTTTGAAATGCTCACATCGTACAGCGGCATCTAGTGACCATGGTCATCATGACAGTAATTAATTATTAGAGTATAGTGGGTGTCTTTCCAAAATGTAGCACATCAACCTTCGGCCAATCCATTTCATTTGTAGCCAGAACCACCACAACCTCAATACTCCTAATCCTCACCTTTATCACTGTTGGATGGGTTCAAATCCACAGCATCATAATCACATTTGCATCTTCATGAGGCTCAAAGGCATAATGTTTTTTAATGTTAATTAATTAATTAATTAATCAGTAACTGTACTGTATGTACAATACAGGCATGTCAAGTCAAAGATTGTATCAGCGCAATAAGGGCATTATAGAGTCCAGGTTTGACATTTCTCATAGGCCGACAGGCAGATTAGCATCTCCCTGATTCCCTCATCAAAAAGCCCATGGGATTTTTTATTGGATTTTGGATTATTGCATAAAATAGGCCCTGTGGCAAATAAAGGTTTATGATACTTACATGTTTTGTTCAGCAAGATAATCTTTACAAATTACCCAGACTTTTATGATTTTTGAAGCCTAAATTTATCAGTTACAGTTATCAGAGGTAAACAGCTAAAGTCAGGCTGTAAATGATCTACACCCTGGTCACAAGCATTCAACTGATCCACAACAAATGGACATAGGTTTCACATGGGAATTTACATGGCTTAACACAAAAACACCAAAATCACGTGATTTCATGTGCAAAGCACGTTTCACGTAGTTCCCATGCGATCACATGTGACCACATGGATTTTTGCTTATGTGAAATCCATGTAGTTTTTCTGCAAGGGTTTAAATACTTTTTAAAAATCCCAGCGAACAGATACAGGCAACTCAGCATCCCTCCTCTCCTCCCCTGCACTCCTGCTGAACAGCAGCACCAAACGGTATGTAGTTTGTGTCTAAATGAATAATCAAAGCCACAGTGTGACAAAAATAAACATTATTTCAAGTTGAGTTTTGGGTTTTAAAGAATTCTGGAAGTGGGAAAGCAATGCAGCATCTGTCTCCCTTCACACCTAGACAGTTAGTGAACCTGAATCTGACAGAATTGGAGGGAGATTGTGTGGTTTTCCACCAGAACTCAGTTCAATTTATTATTTGTCTCAGATGGCCATTTGTGTGCAGCAAGTGTAAAAACATAATGAAATCACAAAAAACACAACAATATGACACAGAAACATATAACAGTGGACATTAATCTGTACTCAAGGTGACTTGCACCGATGCAAATTCAAGCTCCACAGGAGCAAATTGAGAAGTGTCCACGATAACTCCATGGTGCCTATAATAATTCAGATGGTGTTCAAAATAACAACATCTCCTAATAACATAAATCATTTCCAGTGTAGCACACATCACCATCAACAGGACATGACAGTCACAATAATGCAGGACCAAGACCGCTACCATAAAGTCCAATGCTGCAACATAGCACACAAGTACAATATATACAAACTATTACTAAACACATCAAAATCTTCATAATCAATACTAGAATTACAATATGTCTAGCTACTGGCACTCAATCATCGTCATCAACAACATCAATACTACAAACAATATGTGCTGTTACTGTCACCATCATCATCAACATCATCATACTACAACAGGTACTGTTACTGTCGCCATATCATCATCATCATCGTCATCATCATCATCATCGTCATCCTCATCCTCATCCTCATCCTCATCATCATTATCATCATTACAGGTACTGGAGAGCCAAAGCAGTTACCTCCTTCTGCTGTTAGTGTTTAAAGCGTGAATGGAGATAGGACTGATTAGTTTACTTGCTGTTAAAGCTTAATGGTGAGTTATCTGCTAAGTTAGGCTAGCTGTACTGAGATGTTTTAACAGTGGTTTCATGTCACAACAGTAACAAAAAATGCAGGTGCTTAGGGCAAACACTATTGTTAGCTGGCTGTCCATGAAGGCGGGCCACAGGGAAGCGTGGATGCGGTTCTACAGGGCCCTCCATTTGCCTGAACTTAAGTGGCTCTGACAAGGGAAGGGGAGCGACAGGGGCTCACCTCACATGCAGCTGTTGGGCATAATACATGATTTTAATGAAGAGCTGATGTCATGGGCTATCTCGAAGAACTAAAATATAAAATTACTAAAGGAAAAAGAAATAAAAGTCTTAGAAAAAGAGAACACATCTAGTCAGAGGCTGAAAGGGAAGGTGCTTGACCACCACCTGTTCTCGGGCCTGACAGGCTGGCTCCCCTCCACACTGCTCCTCATTAGTAAAGAAAAAGGAAGGCAGCTCTGTTACGAACAAGATCAATCTTATTAAGCTTTTGTTATGAGGCATTAGACCAGAATGCTGGACAGTCATCTAGATGGGATAAAACTAAAGATTGCATTTATTTGTTTTTTGTTGGTAATTAAATAATTGAATCATTAGATTATGCAGACCACACACACATCTATCTGGCACGGAGCTGATTTAGAGTTTGAGGTCACATGTTCACAACGTCAGTAATGATTACTGCTAAGAGAGAATATAAGCAACTGGGAACATACAATCTAAGGGAATGGGTGGACACAGAGCTAAAGGCACCTTTTTCCTTCTATCAAGTAAGTAGTGCAAATTTCTTACATGCAGTATTAAAATGACATCTGACGATGACAAACTGTAATGGTTTATGATGGATAATACATCAGTAATTACTATGTTTACTCTGTCAGGGTTAAGTGGGATACAAAACTACAGAATTGGTCTCTTTGTTCTCACTCTGTTGTGTTACTGTGTAATTTGGGTGGTAAATTTGACCATTATTGTGACAATAATTATGGACAAAAAGCTTCATGAGCCCATGTATATCTTCCTCTGTAATCTGTGCGTCAATGGACTTTACGGGACAGCAGGCTTTTACCCCAAATTCCTCATTGATCTTCTGTCTACCACTCATGTCATCTCTTATGCTGGATGTCTTTTGCAGGGTTTTGTGTTGCACTCCTCAGCTTGTGCTGACTTCTCGCTTCTAGCGCTAATGGCCTATGACCGATATGTGGCTATATGTAGCCCTCTGTTGTACCACTCTGTGATGACGAAACAGAAAATTTGTGTGTTTGTGTTTTTTGCTTGGCTTATACCATTTTACCTTTTGTTCATGAGCACAATAACAACTTCAACATCTAGGTTGTGCGGCTCACACATACCGAAGATCTACTGTATTAATTGGCTGGTAAATAAACTAGCCTGTTCGGCCTCCATAGCAAACATTATTATTCCAGCTTTTAATTATACTTTTTATTTTGGCCATTGTGTGTTTGTTGCTTGGTCTTATGCATATCTGATCAAAACATGCATGACATCAAAAGAGAACAGGAGCAAATTTATGCAGACATGTGTGCCACATTTATTCTCTTTAGCAGTAGTTGTTGGCTCTTTGCTTTTTGATTTGCTGTATGTGCGTTTTGGATCCAAAGCATTACCACAAAGCGCAAATAATTTTATAGCAATGGAATTTCTCATTGTTCCTCCAATTATCAATCCACTGATGTATGGTTTAAAGTTAACACAAATAAGAAACAGAATTCAAAGATTTATATGCAGTAGAAATTCAGTTGTTGGACTGAAGTCATGAGCTGGTCTGCACAAAGGAAAATTAAACTTGTATATGTTTGTGATTTGTGAAAAATACCTAATATGTCTAACAATATTGTTATCCTTAGACAACGTGACAGGAGCAGTGAAAAACACAAAACTGACAGAACAAATGAAAGCAGTTTAGGAGGAACAAACTGTCTCTAAGGCACGGAAAGCAGGACTTTTAAGTTATATCACAATAATGTTTTAAATGTTTCAATTGATTTTCAAACATCTGTTGTTTTGAATAAATCTGAACCTAATAACTTATGCCTTGTTTTATATTGCAGTGCTTATCTTGCATGAGTTGTGGAGTTTTAAAAAAGTAAAAGTGAGTTTACCCCCATGAAAGAAAAACAGCACATATAAGCAGAGTAATAAAAAGAAAGGCTGTTGCTTTGGCGACCATTTGTCAAGTAACAGACCACAGTCAAAAAGGGCAGCTGATGTACACACAGCATTTGAATAAACTCTGAAATTCTGTAATAAATACCATCACATCTGAAACAGTGACTTATTGACAGTGGAATACTGTTGTTACTCTCACAGCAGACGCACAAAAAAACAACATATAGGCATAAAAAAATATTTTGCAGTAAAGTCACAAAGCTGTCCCTCAACATCTTATTATGTTTTGCAGGGGTCAAATTAAATGTGCTCTAAAAGTTGTTTTTTGTGTCATTTTATTTGATTTTTACATTAAAAAATTAAATAATGGGAAAAGTGGCAAAGTGTGAAGGACAGATCATGCTCTGCAATAAACTCACTCTAAGACACATATTTTTTGTTCGGAAACAGTCAGTCAATGATGATGAGGTTGCAGCGGTAACTGTTGCTACTGGTAACGTTGTAGTATGCTGGAGTGCACACACGGCACACGGTTTGTGACCACGGTCCAATTCATGTCAGTAAAGCACTTTTTTACCACTGGTGGCATATAACAGCTTCCTCGAGCACACTGTGCAGAAACAAACGCCCGACTCCTTTCCTTTGTGGCACCAACTGCCAAAAGGCTTCCCATCTACACCCGTTTCTTCAATCCACACCCAGTGCCATTTGTTTTTCAGTCCTTTATCAACTAAGGCCGTATCTTCTCCAGGCTTCATTAATCTACTTTTCATTTTTTCAGCCAAATCTAACTTTTTAACACTAAATCATTATCACACACCCGTAGAAGCAACTGAGTTTGGGTAATCGTTTTACTTTGTGTCTTCGCTTTGCCATTCAAATAAATTTGGCTACCAGTTTGTGTTAAAAAAAAATCTGTAATCTGTGATCATTCAACGGTTCATTTATCTCTCCCTGCCTTTTTGAGCAACATTGCTCCATTCCTAGATCTCAGCAATTAATGTGAGTGCAATGCCAATATTTCCCTCAGAAGCGATGTCTTACAATGAGGTCATAGTTGCAATAAATTTATATTTATAAGGATCTCTGCTATCAAGTGCATCGAAGTTATCAAAAACAAAACCTTTTCCCAGTGACAGTCACTTTCAAAGTTCCACATCTTACACTGATATGCAAGTTTACTGCATTTAGAATTACATCACTAAATGCTGTGTGTGCCAACAAACCGTATTTTAGTACCTTCTCCACAACCCCTACTGCTTGAATTCCCCACTTATTCTGATTCATCAGAGAGATGATTTAAACAGAAGAACCAGCCTCTCGTAAGTCACACTCTATGATCTGCAGATTGTGAGGTTTGAAATATTACTACTGACCATCTACATGAATGAAACTGTGCCAGCTGACATAGTTTAATGGATAATGATTCTGTACTAACATTTTTTAGGTTTTCAGGATTAAATTACACAGTGCAACACAGAATCACTCTCTTTGTTCTCACTTTACTGTGTTCCTCGATCATTTGGATAGTAAATGCTGTTCTCATAATAACCATCATTGTGGAGCAAAAGCTTCATGAGCCTATGTATATTTTCTTGTGTAATCTGTGTATTAATGGAATTCACGGAACAGCAGGTTTTTACCCCAAATTCCTCATTGCTCTTCTGTCTACCACTCATGTCATCTCTTATGCTGGGTGTCTTTTGCAGGGTTTTGTGTTGCACTCCTCAGCTTGTGCTGACTTTTTTTTTCTAGCTGTAATGGCCTGTGACCGATATGTGGCTATATGTCGCCCTCTGGTGTACCACTCTGTGATGACTAAACAGAGTTTGCGTGTTTGTATTTTTTGCTTCGCTTATACCCATTTATTTGGTGTTCATGGGTACAATCACAGCATCGACATCGAGGTTATGCGGCTCACTCATACCAAAAATCTACTGTGTTAATTGGCTGGTTAATGAACTCTCTTGTGCTGCCTCCATGGTAAACATTGCTATTCCAGCTTTCAAATATACTTTCTATTCTGGCCATTTTGTTTTTATTATATGGTCTTATGTACATCTGATCAGAACATGCCGAACATCCACAGAGAACAGGACAAAGTTTATGCAAACATGTATGCCACATTTATGCTGTTTACTTACTTTTTTGGGTGTTTGCTTTTAGATCTGTTGTATATATACTGTATATTTGACTCAGAGGACTTGTCACAAAGTGTACGAAATTTTATGTCGATTGAATTTCTCCTCATTCCTCCACTCATGAATCCCCTCATATATGGTTTCAAAATGACACTTCTAAGAAATAGAATAATAGAGTTTTTGAGAGGTAAATGTCTGTAGACTAGTACACCATCATCTATTGTGCTTTTAATAATGATGTTTAATATAACCTCTGATGCATTTATTTCAAAATCTTCAGTATCAATAAAAGTCGATTTAGTTGTAATATGAATGATATTAGAAGTCTTTTGTCCAGTGATGGCTGAGTTAACTGGTTGGGAAATACGGGTTATTCAACTTCTAGAAGACATCTTCAACACTGAACACACACAAATGCTCCATTGGTTTCGGTTTTAATCTAATAGGAATTAAGTTTGTTAAAAGGGCAATAATGGTAAATGCATTTTAAGTTCAAACTAAAATATGGTATTCTCTTTTTGATCAAATGCAAACAAACTTTCAACCTACATATATTGAACAACAGCTACAAAGGAAAATTAATGTATTAAAATGTATTCAATTACATTTAACAGATCTTTTTGAAACTTATAAAGTAGCAACTTGAGGTTATCATCTGTTTTAAGTGGATAACTTTAAGATTCTCACTCCGTCTGGATATTGAGGTTCTTTGGGGAGTACAGCGGACGCGGACCTTACTGTGGACAGTTGTAATAGGGGCTACTTCTGAATATCTCCACTGACATTGTACAGATGTTGTTCTATGGAGATCCACCACCTCTGTATTGTTTCTGACTCTGGAAAGATGTTATGCTTTGAAATATTTTGAGGCCAGGAGAGAAAAAAGGCTGTGTTGTACCTCCACAAAATGCCAAGGTTCCAAAATGTAGTAATACAACACAACAGTATTTTATACAACTTAGATGTGTTGTGAATGTAATTGAAAGGCTATTTCTTATTTGCTGAATTCTGATTTAGGAAACACTAAAATTCCTCCTATCTGTAATCAGCCTATTTACCCAAAAAGGCAAGTGCTACAGTAACATACAATTCAATAAAATGTGTTTTCATGATTACTAACTGTAACCATCTTTTGTTATTTCCTTTAACAACTGGAGATACACTGTTCTGTACATGAATATGATACAGTAAAAATACAAATACTTCTAATATTTTTGAGACACTGGATTTAACCAAATAAAAATTAAAAAAACTAATATTTCCCTGTAATAAGAGACTGTACAGGAAAACATGAATATACTATGGGATGCCATTCAGGAAAATATTATATATAAAGTGTAATGTGAAGTTTCAGTTTGTTGAAAAGCCAGTCGGAACTTATAGATTTAAATTTTGAAAAGAGTAAATGGAATTACAGTTAGAGTGCATGGAATGATGTTCAAATGTATGAAATGACAACTGGAATATACAGACTGAAAATTTAAATATGGAATGAAACCTGAATATATGGAATAAAAGTCAGAATGTATAGAATTACATTGTGAAATGGAAATGTCTGTCAAAATGGAATGACAGTCAGAATATATGGAATTAAAGTGTAAATATATGGAATGACAGTATATACAGAATACAGAATATATTGAACCAAAGTTGAATGAATGAAATCCGATGTCATCAAGGCGCTGGAGCTATTTTTTGTTTTCCATGTGATTAAGCAATACAGATGTTACTTTAAGAAGTGAGTAAGCGACAAGCGAGTCAGCACAAAATCAAGTATCACCAATTCTGAGTAATGAAGATATAATCAATGTATGGGCCAAAATAATACTAGTTACCGTATTCAATTCCATTCCACCGATGAAGAATTTTTTTCACATTGCTGATCACTAAAAGTAGTGGACCTTAAAGGCCCGGCAGTTCCTGCTCATCAGTGATTGTTAACACAGAAAGAAACAAAACCTTCATCTCCCAGGTGCTCCCCAACAACCGTTACATGTATCTGGAGACTCTAATAGTTCACATGAAAAGGCCAGAGACACAAGAGGTAACACCGGAATGAAAATTGAAATGCTTAATTCGGATCAGAACGGACCAATTCAACACCAGAGTTACACAATGAACTGGCACGGGTAAATTACTGTTTAGGCCAATGGAGTCTGGTGGTTTTTAAGAGAGGGATATAACAGCTGTTTCTAGTTAAAGAAAGGATCTTACTCTTGTTGTATGAAATGTTAATTATCTTTTTATTACTTAGGATTGCTGATACTTAATTTTGTGCTGACTCCTTAGGGACAGACTTACGGCAATATCCATACATATTAATCACACTGAAAACACAAAATAAAAGCTTAATAATTTCTGATCACTCAGTACATGTATTCTTCCCATATACTCTGCTCTGTCATTCCATATAGTCAAACTTTAAATATACTGCAATTGCAACAATGCAATTACAGACCTGTGGAATCCAGTGCTACCAACCATGTCATGCTAGCTCCTCAGGAAGAGGGCAGAACAGTGCTCCAAATTTGGGCTTAATTTTGGATAGAAAAATGGCATGGACATTGTGCATGGGCCCCTTGACCTCTGACCTTCAGGTATCAAAATGAAAAGGGGTTATGGGTACCAATGAGTCTCCACTTTACAGAAATGCCCACTTTATGCTAGTCTCATGCAGTTCTTTCCTATTCAAAACTGGTAAAAAAAATAACTTTCCCTTAATACCTTAATATGGACTTCATAACTTTTTTAAAATGCAAAATAATGGAACTGGAAAACGTGATTTAAAAAATGTGATGAATCACTATAAACCATAGAAATTCTTAATTTTTATACACATAAAATATATGTGTGTATATATATATATACACACACACACACACACACACACACACATATAGATAAATATATATAGATATAGATATATATTTATATATACACACACACACACATGGCCTCCTAATGTCAACTCAAACAAACTGTATTTTAGTGACTTGTCTTGAACCTCTGTTGCTTGAAATCCCAGTTTGTGTTGAGTCATCAGAGAGATCTGATTTAAACACAGGAACACACACTGGTGCAGTCAGAGGCACTCACAGGCACAGGATGCTCGCTGCCCTAACAGTAACTCAGGAACATGTACGTCAAAGATGTCTCTGTGAAGTCACACTGTATCATCTGCAGATTGTGAGGTCTGAATTATTACTACTGTAGATTTCAATGAATGAAACTGTGCCAGCTGACGTAGCCTGATGGATAATGATTCTGTACTAACATTTTTTAGGCTTTCAGGATTAAACTACACAGTGCAACACAGAATCATTCTCTTTGTTCTCACGTTACTGTGTTACTCGATCATTTGGATTGCAAATGTTGTTCTCATCATAACCATCACTGTGGACCGAAAACTTCATGAGCCTATGTATATTTTCCTGTGTAATCTGTGTATTAATGGACTTTATGGCACAGCAGGCTTTTTCCCCAAATTCCTCACAGACCTTGTGTCTGACACTCACGTCATCTCTTATGCTGCATGTCTTTTGCAGAGTTATGTGATATACTCGTCATGTGGAGCTGACTTATCAATTCTAGCTGTGATGGCTTATGACAGATATGTGGCTATATGTCAACCTCTGATGTACCACTCTGTGATGACTACACAGAGGATATCTCTGTTAGTTGCCTTCTTTTGGCTCTTACCTCTTTTTTGCATGCTTGCTAACACAATGACAATATTCCAATTAAAGTTATGTGGCTCACACATCCCTAAACTTTACTGCTCAAACTCACTAATTGCTAAACTAGCTTGCTCAACCCCTTTGACAAATATGAGCATTTCATATTTTAACATTATTATTTACATTTTCCATTTTTTCTTTCTTGTGTGGTCTTATATATACCTGGTCAAAAAATGCCTAACGTCCAGGCAAGGAAGGAAGAAGTTTATGCAAACATGTATGCCACATTTGGTCTCTTTATTTAATTTTGCCACTGCAGTGCTTTTTGATTTAATGTACGCACGATTTGGCTCAAGAATATTATCACAGAGTCTTCAGAACTTCATGGCAGTAGAATTTCTTTTAATTCCTCCTGTTATAACCCCGCTGGTGTATGGATTAACATTAACCGCAATTAGAAGCAGAATTCTTGTTTTTTTGGGGAAAAAAAATAAAGTGTCGAAGTGATAAAGTAATCAAGGCGAGAGATCCTCCTCTCTACTCTTCCATGCTTGAACAGGTGTTATACCATCTTTTTTTCTAAAACATTTTCTCATTGATTCAGAACATTTATGTGACATTAAAAGAGGTATAAAATAACCAGTGTTTATTTTATTATTCCCAGTAAATTTCTGTTGATGTCTGATTTGACTGTTTCTGTGAGCTATGTTATATGACATACATGTCATGATGGAAAGTATCACAATGCATTTATCTTTTGTGTCCAAATTTTAAAAAATTCATTATTCCAAAGCCCTCTAACTGTGCAACTTCATTGCAAATACAATATGCATTTTTAACCTTTGCCCTATCACATTATTTGTTGGAGAAAACAATACTGTAGTTTTACTTAAAAAACCCTCCTCCACTATATTCTTTTAACTCATATGTGCCAGTAAAATTGAATGCTATTTGCAGGTTTTGGGCTTTTAAAATATCTAATCATTTGCAAATCAACCAGCTGCTTTTGGAGTTGTTGCATAATTTTTTAAGTTGACAAATGCTTTTCTAACTGTTCCACATATTGAGAGGTCATGTTTAAAAGCATGCAACTGCATATTTTATATCAACTGTGGCTAAACAATTGTGTGTGTGTGTGTGTGTGTGTGTGTGTGTGTGTGTGTGTGTGTGTGTGTGTGTGTGTGTGTGTGTGTGTGCACCTGACTGCTTTTTGTCTGTCAGCAATGGCTCAGAATGTCTGAAATCTTTTTTGGGCGCAAAACCTTTGCACAGCCACAAGTACAGCTTGCAACTTTTTAATAAACAGTATTTGAATTAACAACAGAGGGATAAAGGCTCTGACTTGTGACTGCATTTATTCCCAGCCTCAGGCCTAAGGGTACCTTAGTTAGCAGCAAACACACTGTCATATAAAGGAGATGAGACTCACATGTTGTGCTTGCATTCACTTCATGACAGGAGGAATGATTTTTCTGTGCTGCCGTCAAAACATCAGGTATAAAACATTTGTTCTAAACTAATGGCCTTACCTTCAGTCTCCACTTTATATAACATGGCCATTTAACAGCATCAAGCTAGAGCAGTAAACATTATTTCACCTGTTTATTTACATGTTCATTCGGAGATAAAGATTCAATATTGCAAATCATGTACAAAAAAATTAAATAATAATTTACAGTTATAGTAATTGTAACATGTTAGTTTGACCGTGGAAGTAATAGTATCATAACGTTATTTTAATTTCTATTTTTACCATATTCTAGATTTACCATTACAGTACTTAACAAGAGTGAATTTTCAAGTTTTTTTATTTAAATAAACGGAGTCTGGCTAATAACTGGAAAACAATTAGGCAAGTCTAGAATATGTAATGAAACCTTGTTTACTAATGCAGAAAATAGGTCGAACCTTGGTAATGACCTAGCAACAGACACGTTTTCTAGTCCCTTCAGAGTCTGCTAGCCAACTTGAGCTTATGCTTTCTATCGATCGTGGGGTTTCCCAAACTAAATAAATACCCCAGATATAAACACAAAAATGCTTAAATGTTTAAAAATCTGCTTATCTGCTTTTTAGCTAATAGCACCATATGACTGTTCAAGCTGATAGAGGATGCCAAAAAAAATGCTAAACATTTCCAAGCAAGGTTATGTCCAAATTCATTTCATGAAAAAAAAACAAAAAAACAGATTAAATCATTTACAAAATTCACATGTTTTTACCTGACAAAATGTTATGCTTCAGTCCATATTTGATGGTGTTTAGCCTTTCAAAAACAACTTTTTTGCTGAGATCACTTAGCCTAAGTATTGTAGCGATTAGGCCTGGGCAATAAACCGAAAATTTATCGATACCGAAATTTACGACGATAACCGACGTCATTTTGCCCATGTCGGTATATTCGGTGTTTAAAAAAAAGAAAATGAAAATTGGTTTTGGTTACGTGTAGGTAGGCTATGTTCTCATGTCCCTTTAAGACGCTGTACTACGTCGGAGACGTGACTCCGCCCCACCCAGTCTGTAACAAACAGGGAAAGAGAGGTGAGGAGATGGAGGACGGTTTGAAAGTTGCAGCGGCTGCTGTGGCGGCTGAAGTAGACGAAGTTGATGTGGTCGAGGGAGAAGGTGAGCAGCTTGTTCCAAAAAGAAATGCTTCATCAATCGTTTGGCAGTATTTTGGGTTCAGCAAGGACGATGTCGACCAAAAAAATGTGAAATGTAAACTGTGCCAAAATACTGTGGCGACAAGTCACAGTAACACATCCAACCTCTTCCACCACCTGCAGTACAACCACGTTATTCAATTCGAAGACATAAAAAAAGCGAGAAGCGAGAAGCGATCAGGACCAGCAACAAGTGCTTCCACCACCAGGCAGCAGCCTATAACCAAAGCATTTGCTTTTAGTTTACAAGGGATGCAACTTGTTTCTCTCATTATAGAGAACCTGATTACTTGACAACTTGAATGTGGCCATTTTGGAGTAAGCTCTTTGTAATATCCATATTTAGAATTTGTTTATTAGAGATTGTATTTTTAATACTTTGTGTTTGCAGGAAATTTAAGTTATCGTTTACATTTCAAGTAATCTGTGCTTATCAGCTGTTCAATAAATCTTAACAGCTAAAAGCACTTAATTTGTATTTTCTTCATTTATTTTCAGACAGTGTGGTTTTACAGTCCTTTAAAGTGGCAAAATAATTGCAATAAATAGGTCCAGGGGAGTCATACTATGAATGTAACTGCCACAGCCCCATCTATGGCCAAACTTTTTTTTTGCACAGGGGGCGCAGGGTTATCGTCCATTTAAAGTTATCGAGGTGAACTGCTCAATATATCGTGATATTGATTTGAGGCCATATCGCCCAGCCCTAGTAGCGATGCCCACTTTCTAAATCCGGACTGAGTTTTTTTTAGTTTGCAGTTAAGTTTGCTGTTTTGTGTCCCGAAATGCAAATGTCACCTTTTGTCAGTGTTTATATTGTGCCTGTTCAGGACACAGTGGTCTACTTTATGGTTTACACCGTCAGCGAGTTTACTGCTACTCTTCATAATGTTAACTTCATTGCTTCAGTGAATACTGGGGGTCCTTGTGCATTATGTGTCTCACATTTACTGATGCCACTTTGACATGTCCTGTTTGTCTCCAGTCTGATGAAAGAAATACCATAGACATACATTTTCTGCAGGAACAGTAGTTAAGAAATGATATAGTTGTTTTTGTATCCATGGGGAAGGTGTGCTGCCATGCTTATCCCAGCACATTCTTGACTCTGAGTCTGAGCTCACATAATCTGGGTACTCTGTCGCACAATAGCTTGTTACTTCACATTCCCCAAATCAGAACTGAAGTAGGAAAAATGTAATCCTCTTAAAGTGCACCTTATACAGGGAAGAGTCTGCAAAGGGACTTACTGTAAACTTGGACACTTCCATCATTACGGTCATTCAAATGCTGTATTTCAGATCTTGATTTAAGTTAGTGTAGACGTGTTTAATTATAACTCTACACCTCACCATGTTTGCTTTTGCTGTATTTTTATTGTTTTTTAGCTACTTACGTTGCTATTACCGTTTGTTGTTTGATATGATCCTGTCTCTTTTTAAACTGTTATTTGATCGCTTGTTGAATGTTTGAAATGTCTTGTTCACATTCGGCATCATTGAAAATGAAGCACTCCCTCAATGATTTCTCAAGAGTCTTAAATAAAGGTTTGAATGAATGTCTTTTACACAAGTGCACCACCATTCTGTTTATTAAACTACTTTACAATAACATTTCAGACCTAAGCCAGAAACCACATATACGTCTGTTTGGCTGCAGAAAATAATCAGAAAATAACGTCTTGCACAAAACCTGCATTATAAAATCAAATGCCTAATTCCGCTTGGTAACTTCACAGGTTTCTCTGTCGTTTTGAGTTAGTTTTACACACACACTGTTACACACTACACAGGCCCGCTTGCATTAGCAAGTTAGCCAACCGATCAAGATCTCAGTTCACAGAAGCAAACAAATCACACACCGCACAGCTGATGGTTTCCAGCCCAAAACATGTTCAAAAACCGCCCCAAAGCACAAAACCGCACAAAACATTTAATCGGTAAAGCAACGTCATTTTGACCACCCTAATAATTTCTGTATCATACTTAAAAGCAACGAAGGCCTGCAGCTGAGGCATGCATAATAAATCCTAAAGCAACAAGCAACCTGCAGCAGCCAACTACCACAGCAAAGCAGCTTTTTAAGGTGCATTCCTGCCAAACTGAAGCTGTACAATGAGATCATCTTCATCATATTTGTTTATAAGGCAGCTGGTATCTTTTTACAACTCAGTATCATTTCAACAAATAATACAATAAACTTTAACCTTAAGTGGGGTAACTTTGCATAAATTCAGATTTATGCTCCAATTTATGCCCCAATTTACGCTCCTCTTTGCACAAGCGTAAACACGCACAGAGAAAATGCACTTTTACAAGGCAGATTTTAATTATTTTA